>NW_014577270.1:34280-49830 GCF_000485595.1 Priapulus caudatus | reverse complement strand
AGTATCGCCTAGGACATTGGCCTCGTTCTTCGAGAAAGCGGCCTATGGGAATAGATATCGATTGGTTTTAATACTAGATTGTTGATAAAGGGAAAACTCACAGACAAGCATACTGGGGGGCTATATGCAACGAGTCGATGCCCAATTACCTGCGCTGTGATGCAGTAAAAATTACTGCAGTAATAGACCGGGAGCCCAGGGGGATCAGCCTAGCTGGACGGACTCCAATTTCACTAGCACATAGCAATGATATCGTGTACATACACATGTTAATGGAAGATGTAATCGGCGGGCAGCCGCTGGTGTGGGTCAGTGGGGTCATTTCTGAAAAGAGCAGCACAAAATGTGAGCTAGATTAACGTGCGGAGAAAGGAAACCCATAACTCCTCTTCGGAAAATGTTCGGCAGGTTCGGCCAGGGTATCAGGAATGGACACTGGGCCAGAAATTTTTGTGTGGGCGCATTGCCCAGTGCTAAAGAATCCGATACCCAAAATCTGATCTAGATGAGCTGGAACGTGAACCTCCGGCACCCATGTGAAACTTTCAGAAGCTCCAGGTGGGAATGCCACTGCCTAAGATAATCATGGTGGTGTATGCCGCCAGACGCCCCAACTGCCCCACCCCCAAAATGAGCTAGATTAGCTGGAGAGGAACACGCCATGAACTATTGGCAAAATGTTCGGCATGGTCCCAGGTATCAGGAATGACACTGCGCAGAATTTTGTAGTTTGGTGGGGTCGCATCTGCCCGACCTAAAAAAGCCGTTGCCCCAAAATTGAGCTAGTTTAGCTGGAAGGAAAACTTCTGGCACCCATTAGAAAATGTCCGGCATAGCCTCAGTATCCTGAATGGCCACTGCCAGAATAATTCAGTTGGTGGGTGTATATCCGCGCCAGACGCCCCGATGGCCTATGCTTGCCATCAGAGTAGATAATAACACATACACTCTTGCTGCTTGCAGACACTCTGAAGATGCCCCCCCCCAGAAAAAAACACAATGAGGTGCGCATGGATTTGCTGTACATTATATGCGTCACTCTAGCTCTACTATCGTACAGGTATAATACAGCTGCATGATAGTTGATAGAGCAATGAGCAGCTGGGAAATGTGAGTAGTCTACTCTTATTTTTCCACATTTTTTGTTGTATATTCTAAATTCATGACTTGTCTATAATAGGTTATGATTGGTGATTATAATAGGTGATGACATAAAAATTTGTAAGGCATAAAAACGTCTGCAGGCATGACTGTAACTTGTTAAGACTGATAATTACTATTATCTACTGAGTTAAGTGGATAGTCCTAGTAGTAGACAGCGTCCTATAGTAAGTAATAGTCTATATACAGGCCAGAACAGAGGGGGGCGGTTGGTGCCAGTTGCAATGAGCCTACGATTTTTGAGGGAGCCTATACTCCCCCATCCCCCTGGTAGAGACTAAGCGAAACCCTTTGTAAAGAATATTGATATTTGTAAAGAGAGTCAAGCATTTGTCATTTAGCACAAATTATTTTTTGTAAAGAGAATCATAAACGATTACTACACATGTAATATAAATCGCATACATAAATCATATGTATTTAGCCACTGGATTGCGCAATGAAACATAATGAGCATAGTAGGCAGCAGCAGCAGCGCAGCCGCCGCCACCACCATTCAGTGACGCGCTGCTTCACTTCCCCCCCATCCATATCAGTAACACTTTAATTCGCGCATGTGACTATATATATATCGTTTTTAATGAGGATGAATGATCGAAGAAGCAGTACGAGCGACTCACCGTCGTATTTCTTATCAGCCGGTGATACAAGAATCGCACTGCTTCTTAATCAGCGATCGAACAAGTATGGATGTACGTCTCAGCTGTTAAAATAAGACATGTCGTACGCCTCACGGGTAAAGGCTTTCGTCGGCCTCGACAAATGTCGGGCTTGTAACAACTTGCTTGCAGCGAACATCGCGCTACTAATCGAACTCCATACCTCCTGCCTATATGCGCTAACCACACACACACACACGCACGCACGCACGGCACGCACGCACGCAACACACACACACACAGAGACGCGAGACGGCGACAGGCGCGCGCACTACACACCACAGCCACACTCACACACAGCACACACACACACACACACACACACACACACCACAACACACAGACACACACAACACACACAACACACACACACCAGAGCGAGAGCGAGAGAGAGAGAGAGCAGAGAGAGAGAGAGAGAGAGAGAAGAGAGAGAGAGAGAGAGAGAGAGAGAGAGAGAGAGAGAGAGAGAGAGAGATAGAGGGGGATATACACACACGCGCCCGCGCACACACACACACAGTCAGCGCACCTGCCACGCACCGCACGCACGCACGGTAACAGCATACACGCGCGCCACACGCACACTACAACCACACACACACTCTCTCTCTCTCTCTCTCTCTCTCTCTCTCTCTCTCTCGCGCTCTCTCTATCGCACACACACGCACTCACAGCACGGAAGCACATCCTTCCCGCACCCGATGTTTGCGAGCTGCTAATCGCGAAGCGCTCATTTGTGCGGTGCATGTTTGTACACAACGAACCATCGTACGTGTAATTAAACCCTGCGCATTACGGCTAATTACCTAGATATTTTCTGTGCTCGGTCTCGGCATTTTCCTTACACCCCATCACGCGGCATTACACAGCTGCATTTTGCCAAGTACACTTTTCCAGGCTGCGGCGTATATACGCGCATGCATGTGTAAATACCTTGGGAATACACACGCGTGCAGTGCACTTCGGACTGCGTGTTCCAGTAATACGTCACTGAGGGCATATCCTTCTGCGCAGCTGCTCAACGTATTCTCTTTGCATCGGTCACCAAACCACCTTTGTGACGTCACTCAATCCCAGCGTCACTAATTACCTAAGCTAGTCAAAAGTAATTATTGTACTCCAACGTGAGAGGTAACAGGAAATAATTATACGCAGCACACGTTGAACTCGTGCTACACGTTGCCAGCGATATATAGACCGAGAGTGCCGACGGGTGTTATGTAAGCAAATCGCGAGTCATTATAACTGGGTGCGCGCGCGACTTTGAACACCTTCCTTCGCACCTAGCTATCAGTAATTAATCAGCAGCTGAGATCCTGGCAGTTCCCTAGATGATTAACTAGCGTGCCAGCCGGCTTCAGTGTTTGGATGAGTTTTCAGCGTGGTTCACGCTGGACGTGCTGATGTGACGTTGGCTGCATGTGTACGCGTGGCTGGGCATTTGTGTACGCTGGCTGCATGTGTACGCTGGCTGCATGTGGCACACTTGGGCCTTCTTCACAGCGGCCAAGCCATCTTTTATTTTTTATTTTTATTTCTAGGTACTGTTACATACATGTTACAGCCATTACCATGCAAGTCCATTCTTTTTGCTCCTCAATGTTCGCCATTTAGGTGGATTACCCTACACCCTAAAAAGGTAAGTCCCCGCCCCCCCCCGGGCCCTAGCTGTCCAATGTCAGTCGCAACCTGATATCATTTACACCCCTCGCAATCATTATCAATCTGTTAAGATGTAAAAAGTAGCAAGTAATTGGTACTTAATTAAAAAATCCACCGCGTCTTATGTCAGCTATCGACTATAAATTTTTGCATGCTTGCATGTCGCTCACTCTGATCTCTATATATAAAATATGATATGCATATAATAATAGATAAAATAAAAAAGTTAATATAATGGTAAATATCATTATGCTAAAAAAGGTTCTAGTATAATAGAGATCATTGAAACTAATGGTAAACCTGTTAATATCGTACTCCCTATATTGCTGCTGGGTACTAGATATCCAACATGCACAGACGGCAAGCGCTTTGCGTCCGGACAAAAGGTAAAATTGCTCGAGGTATATATGTAGATTAAATCAATTAAATTGGAGATTACACTGTATCGGACAATAGTAAAGAATTTCGCGTTGAGCTATATTAATCTTTTTCCAGAAAGCTTCTAGCAAATTATAAATTTACGAAATTTAGCTACCATATTGACATAATCGTTTAACCTATAATCGGATAATATCTGACTACGTTAAAATGACTATTGCGAGACTTTTGCTCAAAAAACCAAGTATAGCTAATATAAGTCTCAGCCTGACAGCGCAAAATATCACTGATTACACCAACATTAAAAATACTAAGATTTTAGCAGTTATAGCATAGAAAATTGATATGAACACATCGTAACAGCAATGCGTTTTATCG
Organism: Priapulus caudatus; assembly: GCF_000485595.1. Classification (NCBI taxonomy): domain Eukaryota; kingdom Metazoa; phylum Priapulida; class Priapulimorpha; order Priapulimorphida; family Priapulidae; genus Priapulus; species Priapulus caudatus. Next base: position 45,592 of record NW_014577270.1, on the reverse strand, counting down.
GTGTCGCGACAATGTCTAATGGCAGAATTTGTAAACTTTGTAGTTGTGTCCGGTAATTAATTGAAACAAAGTGCGTGTCTGGCCCTGTGGGTATGGGCAGATAAGCGGTGGCGCCACAAGCTAATCCATACTTCCTGTTAGTTCAAGTGACAGAAAACAATGTTTACAAAAACGATTAGTTCAAAACTGCAGTTTTCGGTCGAAAACGAAGGTTCTAAGACATTTTTATTGTTACTGCTAGACAATTGCTGTTACTCAAGCAAAACGGTAGGTAATCATGAAAGTGGGGAAAACACTGGAAAATTCCGCATAGAATCGTTTAAGTTAGTTGATTCAAAAGGTATATGAGTTCTAAACAATTTCTTACGTAAAAAGTTTGTTATTTTCGACATTGCTTTATTAACATTTAATAAAAAATAAATAAAAAAATAAAATTAAAATTAATTATGTTATTTTATGTTCTGCCGCATCACACATTTTAAGAACAATTTATATCATATTAAGCACACGAACATGTACATGTACGTATAGAGTATATAGAGTAGCGACGCAAATTATCTGTGATTCGCTCAAGAAACATTTAGGGAAAAGCTCCGTGTAAAAGTATGTCTATACTCGACGTTCGCAGCAGATATCCGCCTGCGAGAGCGCGCACGCACGCGCAGACGGCAATCCTTTACGTATTCGCTGCCTTTAATGCTCCAGGATAGCTATTTAGTTCGAACGGGTCTAGTTAAAGCTAAAGCCGTTAATCCGTGAATTGAGCAGTTCTGGGGCTAGCAAACTTTCGACTTTCCACGTAGGCGCAGACTAAATTCGAGTGGTCGAATTGGTGTTGTTTTTTCTTCGCGCGTACGTTTTCTTCCTATAAAAACGATTTAGAATTTATTTTAATTTTAAGCGCTCCTGAAGTTATTCTGGTACATATGCAGCGGCCCAATAGATCGCGGCCCGAGGCTCTCTTGGAGGCATTTCGTCAGACTAATTTTGTAGTTAGACTGGCGCGCCGGATCGAGAATTTCACACGCTGCAGGTACTAACTTTGTGTACCGACAAGAGACTTGCCCGAATTCAACGTCCGTGCCAGTCTAACCTGGATCGGTGACAATCGAGCGTGTTGATTATGCGAGCCATTCTCTCTCCGTTGTTGTTTATTTGTTTTTATTTTTTTTGAACCTGTTTGACCCCCCAAGTTTGCGATGATTGACCGTACTACCCAATCGATGTTGCATGCATGAATGCAGCACGCTGTTGGTAGTGCGCTCCTTGTGTAAGTCTAACGGTTGGTCCATGTGAGTCGCAAAGCAGGATACATTACCCCGCCCCCCTCTCCCTAGTGAGTGAAACCTTCGATAGTCATCGTGTAGTTCTTACAGAATGTTGTAAATCATTCAGTAATGTGGGAAACTGGCAAGGTTTTAATTGTGAAGCGTGATCAGGAATAATCCGATTGAGATATGCACGTAAACGTCGGCTCAATAAGCATAGACTCCGTCTTTCATTATACTTGTGTCCCGTGTGGAATCATGTGTTTGTATATATATATTGTATATATGTATATATATATTCAGTTGGCAATACAATCTGCAATTTATAGCGGTAGGTTTTGTAATACTAGTGTAACATATATTTCCTATGGTATATTCCGTATGTCCAGTGATGTATTCGTAATCGTATTCGTATGTACCTATCCTACATGTGCCTACATGATATGTAATGTATAGGAGTATGATAAACATGGTAGTTCTTACATAATGTTGTATCCTATATCTGTATATGTGTGTAAAAGGCAACTCATAATATGATATATGTATATATGATTGAACATATATTCGTATGCAATCGTATGATCGAGTAAGTATTCGTAACGTAATTCCGTATGTAATACGTAGTCGTATTCGTCTACTTAACCAGTATTCCTATTCGTAGTCAGTGGTAACGTATATGGTATGTCCCGAGGTCGTCAAATCATCTAACTTCATCATCTCGTACGTCGGATGATAGCGCTTGCGGTTTTACTATTCACACACAATCTTTCGCGCAAATTCGGGTAGCTTTTGTAATTAACCGCCAATGCGCCAACCCTTCTCCCGCTAATAGTCACAAATTCTGAAGGCAAGTAACTGCGCTATTTGCTCCGTCATTTCTTAGACATGTTCAGAGCTTCCAATAAATATAAATGTGCCTGTTTGTGTCGCTGCCGCCGCGTGATCCGCACGTGATCATGCGTCTTTCGGTCATTTTATGTTATGTCCGCCACCCATGCCTTCATATCTGAGCTGAATTTCTATTATTCAGGAGAAATGTCACGAATTCCATTACATACAGTAGTTTAAACGTTCAAACCATTGGTGTGCATTTTTGCCTACGTGCTGAATAAGTGCTAGCGCTTTGCATATTCAAAAGAATTCTCCGAATTCGTAGGCTTATGCATTTGAAGGCGGTCAAACAGCCCACCACTTGTGAATGAAGCCGCCATAACCGGCAATACGCCGCCGTGCGTATAACGTGCGTTCCTTCGTGGGGGGTTAGCGCACGGCCGATTGCTTGTGGGTACGTTTTATGTGTGGCGTTGGACGTTTATGTTTACGTTTATATTAAACGCGAGCAGCGCGAGTTTCGAGTTTTTCTCGCAAAGTCTTTTCTGCACAACGTACAGCATGACGGCCTCCCCTCGACCGCAGGGGCTAGACGAACGTTGCAACGGGGCAACGCGGGTGAAGAGGTTGATAACAACTCGCACTAACGGAGCAGGTAATATAGCTCCTGTTAATATAGACTTCTAGTTTTACTGTAAGCGCTGTAGGCGTGTCCGCGCATCGTTCCTTGGAATGGTACACCTGTTTCATGATTTTTCGATGTTGTTGCTTTTGCTCGTATCCTGAGACCAGCAAATCATAACTCCACTCTTTAATAAAGCAAGCTGGTCATTGAACTTTACCTTCTACTGCATATCACAATACAAATCCACATGAGAGTAACACTTTAACTGAACCGTTGCAGCTATTCGTGTATGTGGTAACAACATGTACATATGTGTACGTTGCACACAGCAATGCAACGGGGTGACGTTTGTTCGAAGTGCTAAGCTGCCCAACTTCAATTTCCCTGCAACTCTCATAACCCCACATTCTGTCACGTATCGTTGAAGGTTAACGACGATCTGGAAATTGTAGTAAACTGGCTATGCTGGTAACACCACATTCCGCCTTGGCTGAAGACTTCGTTGTGATCAACTGCGGAGTATAGTGTCTATAATAGCATAACCACAGCAATAAAATCAGAATAACAATAATAATAATAAGACTGATAATCACGAATATAATACAAAACGTAATGCACGTAATATGCGGACCGTACGTGGCGTACTGCACTACCACTATCATCAAGTCGCTAACGCGTACTCTCGTACCGTAACCGATTTACTAACGCGTTCTCTTTTTCTACTACTACTACTGCTGCTGCTGCTGCTGCTGCTGCTGCTGCTACTACTGCTGCTGCTGCTGCTTCTGCTGCTGCTGCTTAAACCGCCTGTACTACTCTGTTCCTCTGCGCAACTTGAACATCCTGCAATCTTCGCTTCCGCAGTGTGTAATTTTTGCTCAGTCAGTTTGTTTTCGGACTGATATAGTTAAAGCGGTGTAAAACGATCACTAGAGCCAGCGGCTGTGCCGAACATATACAGACATCTATCGTATCTACTACGTACAGCTAGCTATCTCTGCCATGCGTTGCTAGTCTTTGTCCAGCCCGCCTGCCGTTTCTCCACCGATCCAGAGACCGGTGCCATAGACGTATGCCTTCATATCACTCCTGACAGCGACTAGAAGGCATCTCCCCTCATCACGAGGAACTCACAGGGGCACGCGCCCTTCGATGTGCCATCATACGAGGGCGACCCCTGAAGCTTGCATTTAAAAAACGAGTTCGCGCAAGTTCCCGTGAGGATATGCATCCTAAGGCACCGCACTTTACATGTAATCAGCCAGTGGTCTTTCCGCAATGCCACCTATTGAGTAGTTTGGGACTCAGTTGCGGTGACGTTAGCGAAACGCTCTTTTTCGCCGACGGTTTTGGCATCGCGCATTGAAGCGCAACTTGATGGGTTAATACAGTTACATAGACTCTCCTTAAATTGACTACGTCACGAATTTTCTATGGTGTATATTTGTAAAATTTGTGTTGCAATTTGTTTTACATGAAAAGTAAGTAGGAACGGCACTAAATGTATCGTCAAATTCCTACCTCATAGGATTGTTTTTCAACTAGTTAAAAATCTAAAAAATCTGAGCGATTTGATATAGTTATCACGACATTAAATTCTTGCTATGGGCTATGCATGAGTAACGAGTGTTTGTTCACATCAAACGGAATAACAAAATAGAATGTTGAATGCACCAATTTCACCAAAAAAGTCTACAGAATCACTTACATTTTGTGAAAAAGTGGATTTAAAAAAAAATACTTTTACTATTTACGGTGACGTAATCTCCTTAAATTAGCTCCACCGATATTGTTACGCGGTAACAAGAGCGCAGCAAATTAATTATCGCACTATGTAGCGAGGAAATATGAGCATGCGCACGCAGGCAATATTCAGGTGCAATAGGTATACTGTAGGTGGCCATCATACGGGCATACGACCATTAGTTATAATGTGTTATAGCACCGAGTATATACATTGGCAAGATTAAATAGAACTAGAATATATCTAATAGCAACAGAATCCTTATATATACATACATTATGCAACAGGCGTCAACAACATACGCCAACTTCCATATTATTTTAAACCGTGCGGGTATCTGTTTACGTAATATAAACTATATAATTCATGTTGCATAATACATGCGACATCTCCTGATAATATAGGATTACATCGCATGATCAACCTGATAGGCGTGCAACAATTAATAACGAGAGAAAATATGTTATATGTCATAGATATATGTAATAGATATGTGAAAAGTAGTATAAGTCAGTGTGAATCGGTTTGACCTGGAAGTGCTAGCACCAGTCCAGGACTGCCAGTTTGGTTTTAATCTAGAACTGAAGTCATACTATAGTTAGTCACTATAGCCTGTGTCTGTTTAAACTGCGCTTGTAGCTGGAAAGAATAAACTACCGGCTTGTAGGAACAGTAACCGTCTATATGTGTGTGTGTGTGTGTGTGTGCGTGCGGGTGCGTGCGTGCGGGTGCGCGCGTGCGCGTGTCTCTGTGTGTGCGTGTGTGAGGGAGTGCGTGTGTGTGAGTGTCTCTCGCTGTGTGTGTGCGCGCGCGTGCGCGTGTGTGTGTGTGTGTGTATGTGTGTGTGCGTGCGGGCGCGTGAAAAATTAATGCATCATACTAGATCCTTCTCATCAACCACGCACCTGTTAACTAACAACAACGACACAACATAGAATCGAGCCTGCCTACACCAAGGTTGCCATGGGAAATCTGCCCACTTACCGTGTTCGTCTCATCGACTACACGTCGTAAAAACGTTCCCATTAAGTAAAATCATCCTGTACTGCGCGTGCCCGCTCATAGCCGTGCTAAATCCATTGCGAACATCATCCTGGCGCATTAATAATGCACACGCGATCGCGCACATTCACCAACTACCCGCGTTCGCCTCTCAAGAGCTGTTTTTTATAGGCTTCCTTCTTTTTATAGGCTTCCTTCTTTTTATAGGCTTTCTTCTTTTCATGTCGTCGGTCACACGCCGCGCCGCTTTGCGATCTGAACGTGTTTGCTTATACACGTGGAACGAGTTCGTTCGCCGCGCTTGCCTGCACAGCTGTTCTATCGGGACGAAACACGAGAACGAGGGTTGTTTTCCCATTGAGCGCATGCGCAGTTGGCGTCGTCGTTGCCTCAACCAAAGAAATAATATACTAGTTAGACTTCATAGTGTCTCTATATATTTCGATGACCTCAAACGACGGAGGCGTGCCCGCCATACGGGTTATTAGTAAGCACTGTAGTTAGCGGTGGTGCTGCTCGCTTGTTTTCTCCCTTATCCTTGGGAGGCATACAACAGTAAGCCTTCGCAAATTGTTCACCGATGCACTGTTTCGTCTCTAGAAAGGGCCTTCTTTGGCTCTTTTTTTTCCCGGTGAAATTCGTCACTAGGGTGCACTCTTTTGCATTATGCACGCAAGTTAGATGCCTCGTGGACGTCTAGAAAGCATTAGAAGTAAAATTGGGCATGTCGTGTCGCTGTGACATTCCGTCAGGTGGCGTAGCCATGGTGACCGGTTGGTCATTTTTGTGTTTGAAATGTGTTCGCACTACTTTGTAGAAATTCGGATTATAGAGCTGGCAAATGTTTCGAGCGAAGCATAGAGCATGAATCTATAGTTATTTAACATGAATAAAGTGTATAATGTGTATGCGACGAAACAGTGTGAGTATTTTTAATTAATTTCTGCTCGATGCTTATTCAGACCTGCTGCCTATGGACGCATTCTACTGTTGTACAACACGTTTACATGCTCGCTCTGCACAGGGCAGCAAGAAATGAGCTTAGATGTGAGCCATTGTCGGTGAGCGGGTGGGAAGCAGCAGTGAAAGTAAATATCAATGACGCACATTTGCCTTCAGATGCTACATTATCAGGAGTCAATCAATATTGATAGACTCCTGACATTATGCAGTGTTCGTGTCAGCAAAGATTTGTCAGTCCCCGCTGAGCAAACTCAAATGAGTGTCAGGTATAAAGATCATGCGTGGTTTGTATGTCGATTCGGCAATGGAAGTATTTTTGTGGACGATTTCTATTCTGAATCTATTCTTGATTTCTACGGAAATAGACGTACATGCCTAATATGTGTTTTAATGTTTGATGTATAATGTTTTTTAATGTTTTACTGTTAATGCCTATGTTTCCTCATGTTTTATTTGAAGTATTTGCCAGTGCGGTACTTACACCATAGTACACATGGCACAGGGCTTATATTACTGTGTTAATAATATACAGTATTAAATGAATTACGACTGTTTATACAGCTGAAGTGCGTATACCGGTAAAGTCGCGGCTCATCGGGAAGTCATAGCCTAATATATCGTTATTACCATACGTGATTTACGAGTCATTTGTGAACAAGATTTAGGTGCATTATATATTGCGGTGCCATAAGTTGGCTATGCGTGGGTTCTAAGTAAACATTCACGTTGTGTGCAACGCGTGTAATTTTATTAGGCAGAGAAACAAACAAAGTTGGTTATTAACATAAGCCCAGTTTTAACTTTTAGGATGTTAATAAACAGCAGTCACATGACGTCATCGTCGCGGCTCTGTGGCTTTTTGATCGAATAAAGTATATAATAAATAATAACAATAACAACGAACTTATTGTGGTAAGTCAATAATTGTGGTAAGTCAACCTATTGTGGTAAGTGGGATTTGCTAAGTCATATTAAAAGTGAAATTTCTTTTTCACAGATATGATATTAAAGTTACGAGTCGGGTTTTTCATTGAGCTTAAGATTTTCTGTTGTCGACCTAATGTGTTCTCAAACTTAATGAACGAAAATTCATTACAAAAGGAATTATGCATACACTTAATACGCATGGACGAAGAAAAGGGCACTGGCTGTAGAGTAACAAAATAAAAATCGACTGTATAAATTTGCTGTCCTGGAAAGTTTTCTTGCTACCCTGGCCATCGAATTCCCTCCTTCCGTTAGAGAGTAGCTCCGTAATATAGCAGGCGGCAGTGCAAGCATTCTTCGTGTTAATTGGTGCCAGAAAAATCCTCGCTAGCGATTGAATCGAGTGTACTTGCGAACGGCGCAAACCGCGAGGCGCCTTTCAATGCGCGCCCGCGTAAAGCCAGTTGTTAAAACGACATCATTAAATTTTTTATTAAAAAAAAAATCCGCAAGGTTTGCGTCAACTAGGTTTCGCCTAAGTATTCTCATCGGAAATTCTCGAGCAAGGTCATTTACTCTCGTCGGCGTTCTCTACGGAGCTGTCAACAATTAATGGCGGTCGAGCACCATGTCGAAGAGGAAGAAAGATCAAAGAGAATGGAAAAAAGAAAAGGGCATACGAGGAAGTAGTAAGAACGATGAACGACGAGGACGAGAGCGACAACGATGACGATGAAGATGACGATGATGATGACTACGATAACGACGAAGATGACTATGACGACGACGATAAGCAATCAAAAAAGAAGTAAAAGAAGATGAAGAAGAAGAGGAAGACTATAATGAGAATGAAAAGAAGACGATGACAACAATGGCGATGACGACAAGCAATAAGAACAAAATATAGAACAAAAAAATGTAAATGAAGTAGACGAGGATAGGAAAGAAGAATAATAATAGGAAAAAGAAGAAGAAAAAGATAATGATGAAGAAAAAGAAGAAAAAGAAGAAGAAGAAGAAGAAAAAGAAGGAGAAGAAAAGGACGAAGGAGGCGATGTAGAAGAAGAAGAAGAAGAAGAAGAAGAAGAAGAAGAAGAAGAAGAAGAAGAAGAAGAAGAAGGAGGAGGAGGATGAGAAGAAGAATTAAAATAATAATAACAAAATTCAAAACTTAAAGCTCAACACAAAAGTAAATCAATATTTTATTCGTAAACGTGTCAGAACATAAATAGACCCGTAACGGCGAGTATAGGTGTGCTGTATTATTAGGTAAATCCCGGCGCTGTGGCGCTCACAGGACGATGGAGGGTCCCCACAGAAACATCGAGCCATCGCTAATGTGAGCCGTGAGAGTATGCGTGAGAGTATCCGCTTTAGCGCATTAGGGCGTTGGCATTGCATAGATATATATGGGCAAATGGGGTCATTATTGAAGCACATAAGAACAAATAAAATTATATAATTAAAACCATTAGATAGACCATTAGTTAATGATTAGCATTTAATTACGTTATAGCAAAAAAACGAAGTATTTAGCAGCATTTATACCGCAGCAATGGCTCAATAGTAGAGTGCTCGCCTCGCATGCGAAAGGTCGTCGGCTCAACTCCCGGCCGGGTCACACCAAAGACTTGAAAAATTGTACACACTGCTTCTCTGCTTAGCACTCAGCAAAAAGAGATAGAGTGTGGAAAAACGAAGTTTGATGGAAACTGCGGAAACATATGGAGTAGCGCCCTGGGTCTCCTACTACATGCGCAACCGAAACCCCTATGAAAGATTAGGGGCGTTCTGACGGATGACTAATTATTATTATTATTATTATTATTATTATTAGCGGCATGATGAAAGTATCACTTGATGTGCTTCAATAATGACCCCATTTGCCCATATATATCTACGCAATGTCAACGCCCTAATGCGCTAAAGCGGATACTCTCACGCATACTCTCACGGCTTACATTAGCGATGAAGGCTCGACTATTCTGTGGGGACCCTCCATCGTCCTGTGAGCGCCACAGCGCCGGGATTTACCTAATAATACAGCACACCTATACTCGCCGTTAGATCCGATCGGCTGTGCACAACGTGTGCCGTCGTGTAGGATGGATTTAATTTGCCGCCTCGCCGCTTCGATGTGTCCCCATGCACAGCCGCGATCGCGCAGATGCATTTGCTTAGGCCAAAACAAAATATAGGTGTGGTTACAGTTTCCCGACCGACCCTATTTATTCCCAGCGACCCTAAACATTTTAATTGTCAATTTTCTTTCAAATAAAAAAAATAAAAAATGAATTGGTCAGTTCCTGCTTCACAACGCATGCACATCCTTCGGACATGGTTCGTAAATAAAATATTTCAAGAAAATAAAATGTTTTTCCTACCTATCTACCCTATTTTTTCGGCATGTAACGGTAACCACACATATATTTAGTTTTGGCCTTATTCGAACGCAATCGTATCAAACGCAACGTGATTCAAACACGTTGCGGCGAGATAGGGTTACATTTCGTTTTACTGCCAGTGAGACTAGTGTAAACGCGCGCTTCGATATCCCGATCGATATTCGATAACGCGCTCCCGCTGCATATTCTTTCCTGAGAATTCTAAAATTTCCATCAATATATGCAATGTATGAATTATAAAAAATGTATTGTCAAATAATTTGTAATAATTATTAATACATGAATTTCTAGGGGGGAAAACTTGAAATGGTGAGTATATGTACAATGTGAGATTGAACGCATGAATAAAATTCATTACAGTGAAAAGGGACGTAGGTATGATGATACTGCTTCGTCATCTGGTGGTGAAGATTGTCGGTGGCTATATGCTAGTATGTTTAGTATGTCGATGTGTCTAATATATACTAGCGCGACTCTTCCATTTGGCTGCCCTCAGACCTAAACCGACGATAACTAATGTCGATAGTACGAGGGGACATAGGCACCGACAATCCTCACCACCAGTGACCAGACGAAGCAGTGTCCGCATACCTACTTCCTGTCTGCATGATTGTGAGGAATATTATTCACGAGTTAAATCTCACACTGTACACATTTCGCTCACCATTGCAAGTGTTTTTTTCGAGAAATTCGCATTTAACCGCAACGATACAAAGCTTACATGCGTGCTACCCGGCACTAGCAATAGTATATATTATAGCAAAGAACGTACACACTAGTGAATGCTGCACCTGCATAATGCCTGTACAGACAGTCGTATTAAAAATAAGTGAGCATTGCATAGAGGCTATATAGCTAAGTGTCCAACAAATCACTAGTTCTAAACCACTATTTGGCAATAGATTATTCGCTAAGACGCGTCGAAAATGTCGTCGGGGCAACGATAAAACGCGAGCGAAAACGAAATAACGAAAAAATAAAATAATCCGAACTCATGTTTGTAGTTTCCGGCAACCAGGATGCATAACTATCTGCATTTAATTTATGGTAGTTCATAAAATCGGATAACGTTTGTTTAACAATATGTTCGTTCAGGTTTGATCGCACGAATTATTCTCAATCATTAAAATTCGAGTTCTAGATTATAATTAATATAGCGAGTTATTCCAGCAGTTGTGAATACGTCCAACTTAGAGTGGCTTCCATTAATTGCCTCCGTATGTTACATCGATATATGCAGAGAAATGTGTGTGTGTGTGTGTGTGTGTGTGTGTGTGTGTGTGTGTGTGTGTGTGTGTGTGTGTGTGTGTGTGTGCACACACACACACACACACACATACACACCCGCACACACACAACGCACGCACGCACGCACACACACACCCGCGACACGCACACACCACACACACACACACACAACACACCACCCACACACACACAGGGAAGAGAGAGAGAGAGAGAGAGAGAGAGAGAGAGAGGAGAGAGAAGGAAGTATGCGCGCTCTAACACTACACAGTAGTTTCAGGCGCAATAGTTTCGTCTCTAGC
>NW_014577270.1:25638-33230 GCF_000485595.1 Priapulus caudatus | reverse complement strand
TGTGTGTGCGCTGTTTGTGTGTGTGTGTATGTGTGTGAGTGTGTGATGTGTGTGATGTGTTTGGTGGTAGTGTGTTGTGTGTGTGTGTGCGCTGTTTGTGTGTGTGTGTATGTGTGTGTGTGTGTGATGTGTGTGTGTGTGTGTGTGTGGGTGTGTGTGACTGTGTGTGTGTGTGTGGTGTGTGTGTGTGTGTGTGTGTGTGTGTGTGTGTATGTGTGTGTGTGTGTGTATGTGTGTGTGTGTGTGTGTGTGTGTGTGGTGTTGTGTTGTGTTGTGTAGTGTGTGTTGTGTGTGTGTTGTGTGTGCGTGTGTGGATGTGTGTGTGTGGTGTGACTGTGTGTGTAGTGTGTTGTGTGTTGTGTGTGTGTGTTGTGTGTGTGTGTATTGTGTGTGTGTGTGTGTGTGACTGTTTGTGTGGTTTGTGTGGTGGTGTGTGTGTGTGTGTGTGTGCGTGTGTGTGTGTGTGTTTGTGTGTGTGTGTGTGTGGTGTGTGTGTGTGTGTGTGTGTGTGTTGTGTGTGTGACTGTGTTGGTGTGTGTGTGTGTTGTGTGGTGTGTGTGTGTGTGTGTGTGTGTGTGTGTGTGTATGTGTTGTGTATGTATTGTGTGTGTGTGTGTGTGTGTGTGTGTTGTTGCGTGTGTGTGTGCATGTGTGTGGTATGTATGTGTGTGTGTCTGTGTGTGGTATGTGTGTGTGTGTTGTATGTGTGTTTTTGTTGTGTGTGGTGTGTGTGTGTGTCGTGTGTGTTGTGTGTGTGTGTGTGTGTGTATGTGTGTGTGTGTGTGGTGTGTGTGTCGTGTATGTATGTATGTGTGTAGTGTTGTGTGTGTGTGTGTGTGTGTGTTGTGTGTGTGTGTGTGTGTGTGCTGTGTGTGTTGTGTGTGTGCGTGTGGTAGTGTATATGGATATATGTATGTGCGTTCTCTCGTGATAAAGTACAACATGTTAGCGCAGCATATTCGATACTTTTCCAAGCAAATTACATGAAACGCCAGGAAACGCTGGAAAGTAATTATAGAGATGTGTAGAACGACGACCTCAATAAGCCAGGACATGCGCGCACTAAAACCAGCGGCAGTTATATATATATATATATATTAATATATATATTTATATTACATGTAGGCCCCTAATATAACTTTTATAGCTTTACGAATTTCTGGCGATAATAAGTCTCTCACAAGGAGAGGAGAGTTAGGTGATGACGTCACTGACAGTAGAGAAGAGTGAGGTGATGGGTCACTAGACGCCTAAAGGGGTCGTTGTCGCATCAGGGTTACATGATTATGTACCCGAGGTACATATTATGTATACATAAAGTGTAGAACCAGACTTGTACATACAAGAAGTGTACCCTACCACCCTAACTCTACCCTAACCCATACCCTAACCCTAACGCCTAACCCTAACCCTAAACATAACCTCATATGAAATATAAAACATGAATACCTAAACAACCTAAAACTACCTCGGGTACTATATCTGTAGTACACTGATACGACAACGACCCCATCTGCGTCACTGACAGTTAAGGAGAGATTTAGGTGATAGTGTTCACTGATCAGGTTAAATAAGGTTGACTGTTTTGTGTAATAATAGCTGCTATAGATAGCGGATGGCTGTGCGAAGCTGTCATATGCCGAAACAGTGACAACGTTAGGCTAACACAATGAATCGTGTCACAAACCTCCGCCTTTCATGTACCGCTAAAATTCGCGCACGGGATGAAGCAGCTACTGCCACACACTCGTCTACCGGTTGTAGATAATAGCAGCGCTTAATTGTCCCCATGCTCTACAATTTAAACACAGAAAATCAAAATTGAGGCAATATAACAAGCGACTAAATGCCGAGGACATAATTATTTGGGATAGGTTAGGGAGGCGATTTACCGTAGCGATGGAAATCATCTACAATAATTGATGTGTAACAATGAGGTTTATAAGAAGTAACGTAAAGCACACAATTATGAAGAAGGAGTTTGTGGGCAAGGTCAGTGTAGAAGCAATGCTGCGTCAACCGTTTATATACCAGCGGCCGCAGTTGACAATCGATGCAGGCAAGAATGGCAATGTGCCCAAGGAGACAATTGATGCCCGAAGGTGACAATGATACCCAGGTGACAAGATGCCAAATGGCAATGAACTGCCCATGGTGACAATGATGCGAGGTGACAATAATGCCCAGGTGACCATGATACCCAGGTGACAATGATGCCCAGGTGACAATGATGCTTATGTGACAGATGATGCCCAGGTGACAAATACTGGCCCCCAGGTGACAATGATACACAGGTGACCACGAATACCGCAGGTGACAATGATGCCCAGGTGACAAATGATGCCGAGGTGACAATAATACAGGTGACAGTAATGCCAGGTGACAAATGATACCAGGTGACAATGATGCGCAGGTAACAATGATGGCCCAGGTGACAATGATACCGCATGTGACAATAATGTCCAGGTGACAATGATGCCCCATTGACAATGTACCCAGATACACAATGATGCCCAGGTTGACAATGATACCCAGTGACAATGATACCCAGTGAACAATGGATGCCGAGGTGACAATGATGCCCAGAGACAAATGCTCCGTCAGCGGTGACAATGATGCCCCGAGGTGACAACTGATCCCAGGTGACAATAATGCCCATGTGACAAGTGATACCTATGTGAGCAATGATACCCAGGATGACAATGATGCCCAAGGTGACAATGATGGCCCAGGGTGACAATGATACCTCAGGTGATCAATGATGCCCAGTGACAATGATGCCGCAGTGACAATGAATGCCAGTGTGACAATAATACCATGTGATCAATGATAGCCGCAGGTGACAATGATGCCCAGGTGACAATGATGACCGCAGGTGACAATGATGGCCCAGAGTGACAATGATAGCCCCAGGTTACATGATACGCCAGTGAACAATAAAATGATGCCCAGGTGACAATGATGCCGCAGGTGACAATAATACCAGGTGATCAGTAATGCCCGAGGTGACAATGATAACTATGGGACATGATGTCCAGGTGACATGATCCCCAATGTGAGCAATGATACCTATGTGAAGAATGATAACAGGTGACAATGATGCCCAGGTGACAATGATGCTAGGTCACAATGATGCCTAGGTAACAATGATACCCAGGTGACAATGATGCCCATCGTGACAATGATACCTCCAGGTGTACAATGAATGCGCCAGGTGTACAGATGATACCCATGGAACAGATGATGCCAGGTACAATTGATGCCCAGGTCGACAATGAATACTCATGTGAGAACCAATGATGCCTCGAGTGACAATGAGCCATATGTGACAATGATACTCATGTGACAATAATACCGCAGGTGACCAATGATGCCAGGTACAATGATACCCAGGTGACAATGATGCCCAGGTGACAATGATGCGCCGAATGACAAGAGTGCCGTAGAATGACAATGATACCCATGTGACGAATGATGCCGCATGTGACATGATACTCATATGACAGATGATACCACAGGGTGAACTAATGATGCCCCAGGGAACATGGATGATACCCAGGTGACATGATAGCCAGTCCAGGTGACATGATCCAGGTGACAATGATGCCCATGGGTAGCAAATGATGCCCAGTGATCAATGATGGGCGCCATGGACAATGATACCCAGGTGACAGTCATGAGTGATACCTTTATATGCAAATTTATCGACGATGCAAGTTTACAGACATATAGGGTAGAATAGGATTAAAGACATTGATTTCGCTCAAGTTATGTCGCCGTAACAGTTTAGTAATTTAGATGACACACACGGCGCACCCGACGCAGCCGCAGACACAAATAACACACACACACAACACTCACACACACGATACACACACACCACACACACACCACACACTAACGCACATACACACACCACACACACACACACACATATACACACAAGACACACACACACACACACATACACACATCACACTAAGCACAACACACAACACACATACACACACACACACATTACACCACACATCACACACACACACAAGCACACCACACAACCACGCGCGCCAGCACGCACAAACACATACACCATACACACATACACACACACAACCACACACACCATCACATACCACACATACACAACTGCACATACACCACCGCACACACACACCACAGCACCACTCACACACCACACACACACCTCATAGTACACACAGACACACAAGCGAGCACACACAGACACTACGCGCGTGCGGGCACGCCGCACAGTCACGTTTCCACCCTTCTATCTATTTGATTTACGCGAATCTACTACAAGTTCATGTGGTTGGTAAGTTTTGTGATTGTTTTTTTTTAATTGTATCCGACAGCGACCTTAAAACGAAGGCAGCATCCGACGAATCAATAACGTATTATTATAACATCATGGTACAATTACACATAATACATGTATTATCATCCACGTATGAATTATAATACATACACTCATAGATATTAATCGGTTAGAAGATAGCCTTCTATATAAAATGCGAACGAGCTTTGGCCACATGGAAATTGTGGCAGAATCGGTCTTAACGATATTACTAATGACTAAATTTAATAAGCAGGTTCTATAATGTATATGAGCTCAGCTTTATAAACATGAAGCCAAGGAAGCTCTTTAGTTTCGTTTACCTTGTCGATATTTCTGCACGAGTAATTCAACATGGCGTAGCCACAGAATTCAACGTACGAGATTGTAATAGCGGTTTGCGGCAAGCGTCGCAATAAAAACATTTTAACTAATTGTTTATGTTTTGGAAGCATGCCAGAAAAGAAAACAACTCCCATTGTGACGTATCTGTAAAGACCATCGCGAATCGAATGAAAACACTCGGCTGGTTCGCGCAGCAAGCGAATGTGCGTGCGAGCGCGAGAGTGTAGGCACTGCAAATGTAAATATGCCATTTACGAGGCTAAGCTGGTATAATTGGCGTGGAGCATATGATTTGCGCCATAATCACCACCAGTAACACCAACGCCGCCATCATCATCATCATCATCATCATCATCATCGTCGTCATCATCGTCACCATCATCATCATCATCGCCGTCGTCGTCGTCGTCGTCGTCGTTGTTGCTAATAGATTGCAGGTTACCCAATTTTGATGGAACAACTAGCGCGCGCAGTCAGTCCCCCCCGTGTTTAGCCATTATCGCCTTCGCTTCTACAAAAGTTAATGAAGCATTAACGTGCCTTGTTCTGCTCGCTAGATCAGCTTCGTTTGGCCAGGCCAGACACTGTGGCCAGGCTGCTCAAACTCTGAATTAAGGCAGCTGCTGCAGCACGAAAGCGAGACGAAATTAATTGCCCGTAGGCTCACACACATGTCTATCGTCTACGTGTGTATTGAAGTCGATGGTATCGTCATTGTACGTGTTTCGTGCGGTAGAGCTCTCGTTCATAATTAAATCCGCTGGCAGTGCCCAGACGTGTTCCACCCTAGCGCGCTCTCTTGTTCCCGACTCTCATATATTTTCGCTCGCATTCACGTGTGATCGCATTCATTCGAGCACAAGCAAGCGACGCGCGACAGAGAGATATTCAGTAAACAAAACCAAATGATACGTTAGCCGGAGTAATGCTACTGCCGCCTATTGGCCGCAAGAACAGCCTGTTAACGACCACGGAAGCCCTATATCGAAACTACGAATCGATCTATACGAAATACGAATCAATCGCATTGAATCGAATCGAATCAATTGAATCAATTGAAATACGAATCGATCGAATCAAATTGAATTGAATCAATCAAATCAATCGAACTACGAATCGATCTACGGAGGCCCTGATCGAGGTGCGCGCATATAGACCCGGCGGTTTGCTTATAATCACTGGTTCATATAATCAGGAGTGAATAATAATAGATCTATATATTATTATATAACATATTATGTAATATAATAATCTATAATCTATATCTATATCTATATCTATATCTATATCTATATCTATATCTATATCTATATCTATATCTATAAGCACAGGCACTTGAAGCGTTTCAATCAAATATAATGCTAACTAAATACTATACTAATAACTATTCTTAATGTTTCTATACTCTCTTTCACCTATTATTGCCGACAGCTTCCTGTAAATTCCGTCCAAATCCTACGTGCAACGCGACCAAAATCCTACGCTGCCAGCCGCCATTGCTTTCGCGGCTCCACTGTTGCACGCTTACACTATATATATTTATTGAAACGCTTCAAGTGTCTGTGATAATAAGTCTCTCACAGGAGAGGAGAGTTAGGTGATGACGTCACTGACAGTAGAGAAGAGTGAGGTGATGGTGTCACTGACGCTGAAGGGGTCGTTGTCGTATCAGGTACTACAGATATGTACCCGAGGTACATATATGTATACATAAAGTGTACCAGACTTGTACTACAGAAGTGTACCCTAACCCTAACTCTAACCCTAACCCTAGCCCTAACCCTAACCCTAACCCTAACCCTAAACATACCTCATATAAAAATATAAACATAATACTAAACAACCTAAAACTACATCGGGTAGCTACGACAACGACCCCATCTGCGTCACTGACAGTAGAAGAGAGATAGGTGATAGTGTCACTGATAGGTTAAATAGGTTGACTGTTGGGTATAATAGCGCTATAGATAGTCGGATGCTGTCAAAGCTGCATATACAAACAGTGACACGTAGGCTAACAGCAATGAATCGTGTCACAAACCTCCGCCTTTCATGTTACCGCTAAAATTCGCCGGGATGAAAGCACTACTGAAATGTTACCGGTTGTAGATATAGCAGCGCTTATTGTCCCATCTCTACAATTTAAACACAGAAAATCAAAATTGAGCAATATAACAACGACTAATGGCCGAGGACATAATTATTTGGGATAGGTTAGGGAGCGATTTACCGTAGCGATGGAAATCATCTACAAATTGATGTGTGACATGAGGTTTATAAAGTAACGTAAAGCACACAATATGGAACAAAGGAGTTTGTGCAAGGTCAGTGTAGGAAGCAATGCTGCCGTCAACGTTTATAACCACGCCCAGGTGACAATGATGCCCAGATGACAATGATGCCCAGGTGACAATGATGCCCAGGTGACAATGATGCCCAGGTGACAATGATGCCCAGGTGACAATGATACCCAGGTGACAATGATGCCCAGGTGACAATGATACCCAGGTGACAATGATGCCCAGGTGACAATGATGCCCAGGTGACAATGATGCCTATGTGACAATGATGCCCAGGTGACAATAATACCCAGGTGACAATGATGCCCAGGTGACAATGATACCCAGGTGACAATGATGCCCAGGTGACAATGATGCCCAGGTGACAATGATACCCATGTGACAATGATGCCCAGGTGACAATGATGCCCATGTGACAATGATACCCATGTGATAATGATACCCAGGTGACAATGATGCCCAGGTGACAATAATGCCCAGGTGACAATGATACCCAGGTGACAATGATGCCCAGGTGACAATGATGCCCAGGTGACAATGATACCCATGTGACAATGATGCCCAGGTGACAATGATGCCCATGTGACAATGAT
>NW_014577270.1:11543-19043 GCF_000485595.1 Priapulus caudatus | reverse complement strand
TTCGACGCAGCAAACGCTATAAATAACAACCCTAAGTGGCTTTGTTCTAAATATGCAAAAGCCGATTACAGCAAAAACCATCATCTTTAGCTATAGAGGTATCCGTTTCAAAGACAATACACGAAGGTTATGTTATTAGCAGGAATTGTTATCACGTTGCGAGTGACCGTTGTGGGCGGAATATTCTCTTCGTTGACAGCATACGTAGATGCATTATGCAGGCCAAATACACAGGTATACTGGTTCCCATACCCCTTTCTCGGCCCATAATAGATATCATTCGTGCAGCTAATATCCCGTGACATGCATACCTAATTACGAACGAGTTTAGTTGACAATTACTTGAATACCCCCAAATTGCGTGTTACTATAGAATGTCTATGTTCGGCTTCTTCCCAATTATAGATATAAGCATGTTGATGTATATTGATTTATACTCCACAATAATTGAAACCTACACATATAATAGCCATTGAACTAAACGTCATCATGGCTATTGAAATATACTCCCGAATAATTAAATCAGTGATCCAAGCATTCTGATATACCCATTGATTTATGCTCTCCGATATATTAAATCTATACACATAATAATGATTTGCCATCCTGCTACCTATATGCTTTTATACTCTCCAGTAATTGCAGAGTAGCCGCTTATATGACCATCTGGATACACACTACGTTTTACTCTCTAGTGATTGAAATCTACACAATTAATATAAATAGACCTGACGCCGATTGATTTACTTCTACTACTACTACAACTGATACGTGGTAGGCTGCTAATACTACTACTACTACTACAACTGATACGTGGTAGGCTGCTAATACTACTACTACTACTACTACTACTACTACTACTACTACTACTACTACTACTACTACTACTACTACTACTACTACTACTACTACTACTACTACTACTACTACTACTACTACTACTACTACTACTACTACTACTACTACTTTTGCTACTACCACTACTACTACTACTACTACTACTACTACTACTACTACTACTACTACTACTACTACTACTACAACTATTACTACTACTAGTGCTACTACTACTACTACTACTACTACTACTACTGCTACTACTACTACTACTACTACTACTACTACTACTTCTACTACTTCTACTACTTTTGATAGACTCGCTAATAATTGAAATCTATGCAACCAACAGCTATAGATTAACGCAGATGAAATCAAATGATTTAGAGTCTTCTGATACTAAGATATGACTCATCGTCGCATTTCGTCAGCTAGAGTGGTACACCGGTAATCCGCTATCGCAACAGGAAGTATAGAAGCCGTGCATGCGCTGGCAAAATTAATTCCGGATATCGGCTTAACCGCGTCTATCCTTTCACCAATTTCCTGATGAATTTGATCGATCGATCGATTAGTTAATTGCGTACATCATTAAGTGATTCATTGGTGATATGAGATGTTAATCTAAAAAAAAAAAAGATCAGTCGACTGATGACAAAAATGTGCAAAAATGGAGACGCAAAAATCTCGCCGGCACGAGATTTACCTGCTTCGGTGTTGTCGACGACGCGATCTCGCCGGAGTGTTAGTTCGTCTCCGGAGCGACGATCAGCCGTCTGATATCCGTCGCTGCAGTCGCTACGTCGTCGTCTGGCTTCTCGCGTCGTCATCGGTGCCGACAGTCGGCAAGTCGGTCGCGTGCCTCCTCGCATCGCGTCTCGTTCGATTACGGCCACGCGTCCAGCGGTCTCGTACACGACAACTATAGCACTGCGCACGGCGCGCGCTCTTTCTCTCTCTCTCTCTCTCTCTAGCTCTCTAGCTCTCTAGCTCTCGCTCGCTCACGTACGTACGCACGTATACGCGCCTAAGAAAGGTCTCCCGGCGCGGCAACAAAATATTTGAACGAACGCACGGAGAGAGAGAGAGAGAGCGAGAGAATGCGTGCGCGGAGAGAGAGTGCGAGAGAATGCGTGCGCGGAGAGAGAGTGCGAGAGAATGCGTGCGCGGAGAGAGAGAGCGAGAGAATGAGCTCGCGCGAGTGAACTTCGCCGTGCGTGCTCGACGGGACTGCTCTCGGCTACATATACATAATATATAGACGCTATTAGCACGGCCGAATCGATAGCGCTCGTGAATATAGCGATGTGGGCCGAGCGGCGCGAAAAAAATGCATGCATTAGCAGACGATTTGTAACAGGGTTGATGATAGCCCACAAACTGCTATCAAGCAGCCAGCGCTGATCTGTAAAGTGCTCGAGTTAAGCCACGCGCTATTTCGGTAATTTTGCGATGGGAGGTGGGAGGCGACACGCGCACCTATAGTCGTATCCAGTAGAGAGCGTGCAGTGCAGTGAGTAAAGATGTGAGAACCCTTTCGTCTCTCGCTCTCGCTCGCTCTCTCTTTCTCTCTCTCGATACCTTTCTCTCCTTATCCCCCTCCTCTCTCTCTCTATCTATCTATCTATCTATCTATCTATCTATCTATCTATCTTATCGATTATCGATCGATTGATCGAGTCGATCGATTCTACTTCTATATATCGATCTACCTATTATTATTATCTATCTATTATCTAATCTATCTATCTATCTAATCTAATCTGATTTATCTATATATCTAATTATCTATCTATCTTATCTATCTAGTTATCTATCTATTTAGTCTATTCCTATCTATCTATCTATTATTTTATTTATCTTATCTATCTATCTATTTATCTATCTATCTATCTAGCTATCTTCTATCTTTATTATCTATCTATCTTATCTATCCTATCTACTCTATCTAGTTATTCTATCTATCTAGCTATCTATTCTATCTATCTAGTCTATCTTATCTATCTATCATCTATCTATCTATATACTATTTCTATTATCGTATCTAATTTTCTATCTATCTTATCTGATTCTACTTCTATCTATCTATCTATTTATCTATCTATTTATCTATCTATCTATGTAAATCTTATCTATCTATCTACTCTAGTCTTATCTATTATCTATCTATCTTATCTATCATATCAGTATCTATTATCTATCTATCTATCTATATATCTATCTTATCTATCTATATCTATTATCTATCTAGTAGGCTAGCTAGCTAGCAGTATATTTATTTATCTATCTTCTATCTATCATCTATTGGTAGTGCGTAGTCTTGATGCTAGTATTTAAGTGTGTATCAGGTGTTCGTATTGTTTTTTATCGGCTATCTATCTATTTCTATCTTATCATGCTATCTATCGGTATGTCGTGTTTCGGTATGGTGTAGAGTGTGGTGGGTGTGTGTGGGTAGCGTAGGTTAGTCTGAGGGTTGAGGTTTGTATTTATGTGTTAATTTTGTTTGTCGGAGTGTAGGGTTGGATCCGTGGTGATCGATGTGATGGATGTTGGTGTAATGTATTATAATAACTGTCGTTTCTATCGTATTTTCGGTTGTGTAGGTCTTTGATCTTATTATGTGATATATGAGGTGTAGTGTGGTGAGTGGTGATCGGGTATCGTAGTGCGGTAGTGGCGGTGGGTCTAGTCTATGCTATGTAGGTCGTAGTCTAGTGTGGGTGCGTGAGTCGGTGTGTGTGTGTTCGGTAGGGAGTGTTGGTGTGTGTGGGTGGGTGCTGAGGGGTCGAGGTGGGTGTGCGTAGTCTCTTCGTAGTGCTTAGTGCGGTGTCTGTACTATCTTATCGAGTCGTGTGAGTTTGTGTGTGTTCTATATGTTTTCGGGTATGTAGGTGTGGTATCTAGTCGTTTTGTTGTAGTTATTGTGTATGTGCTTGTATGTCTCTCTTTGGGGGGGGGTGGGTGGGTGCTATTCGTGATGCTAGGATATATTTATCTGGGTATCGGTGAGTCGGATCTATTCGTAGTATAGGGTGCGGAGGTGGTATGGTTTTAGTGGTTATATATTGTTTTATTGTGGTGAGGTGTTATTCTGGTGGTAGGTGAGGTGTGGTCTGGTTGGGGGTATTGTAGAGTGCGGGGTGTTGTGATCGGTGGGTGGGATTAGGTGAGTGCGTGATGGGGGGGTGGTTTTTTTTATTCAGTATCTATTATTAATCTTAATACTTATATCGGTATCTCTCTTGTTGTTTCTTTTATTTTTGTTTCTATCTTATATAGCTATTTATTTATTTATCTATCTATTTTTATCTATTTATTTAATCTATCTATTACTCGCTAGGTTATTGTATCGGTAATCTATCTATCTATTATCTATTTTATATCTGGTATCGTATATTCGTGATGTGCAGTGTATATGTCACGTATTCTATCTATCTATTATCTATCTATCTACGATATTTTTTATTTAGCTTACTCGTCTATCTATCTATTAAGCTCTACTCTATCTTACTCTAGTTTATTCACTCTACTCTATCTGATCTATCGCCTATCTGATCTATCGTATCCTATCTATCATTCTATCTATCTATCTATATATCTATCTTATTCTACTTATATATCTATCTACTCTATTATCTAACCTCTATTATCCGGTATTATCTATTATACTCTAGTGTTTATTCTTATCTATCTATCTATTTTATCGTATCTATCTATCTACTATCTATCTTTATCTATCTATCTATTATCTATCTATCTATCTATCTATTCTATCTTATCTGAGATCTGATCTATCGTATCTATCTATCTATTATCTATCTATTCTTAATCGTATCTATTATCGGTATCTATCTATCGATCCATTTCTAGTTCTATCTATCTATCTAATCTATCTATCTATCTATTTATCTATTATCCACTTCATCTTCTATCCATCTATCATCTATCATCGTATCATTATTTCATCTATCCATCGTATCCACTCTATCCATCTATCCATCTACTCCATCGTAATGCATCTATCATCTATCCATCTATCCATCTATCCATCTATCCATCATCTATCTATCCATTCTATCATTATCACATTCTAGGCCATCTATCCATTATCCATCTATCCATCTATCCATCTATCCATTATCATCTATTCCATCTATCCATCTATCATATCTATCATCTATCATCTATCAGATTAGTCGCATCTAGTCATTCTATCATCTATCATCTAGTCTATCTATCTATCTATCTATCTATCTATCCTATTCTATCTATTATCTATTATCTATCTATCTATCTATCTTATCTGAGTTCTAATCTATCGCTATCTTATCTTCTATCTATCTATCTACTATATCTGTATCTATTTATCTATCATTCCATTGCTCTATCATCATCTATTACGTCACTCACTCGGCTCGCTCGGCCTCGCTCGCTCACCTCTCTCTCTCGGCTCGCTCGCTCAGGCTCGCCTCACTCACTCACTCACTCCACTCACTCACTGGCACTCTCTTCTTCACTCACTCATCCATGCATCACTCCTCACTCACTCACTCACATCACTCATCACTCACTCACTCACTCACTCACTTCGCTCCACTCATCATCACTGCACTCAGCTCATCTCAATCACTCTATTCACTCAGTCCACTCCATTCACTCATTTCTTCTTTCTCCAGTTGCGTCTAAGTAGCCTATGTGCATTCATGATTTACAACCCCTCCCGGCTGCCTTTTATTATTTTTTCTTTGACTTTTTCTCACGGTTTCTCTCAATTTCATTCTCTTCACTTCTCTCATCTGTATATCTCGTTTCCTATTCTTTTTACCCCATTACAACACATACAAGGCAACTTTTTCCAATGCATATTAATGCTCAAAGATTTGTGCGTGGGAGTAATTGCAAAAATAAATACTGATGACACACCTGCGAAAATTAATCGCTGCTTCCATAATAATACGTTTTTTTTTAAAACAACTACGATCTCTTATCTTATTGGCTTATAAATTAGTAAAAGGTAATAGAATAACATGTCTGACGAAAGAATCACAGCTGTGCTTTCATGCGACGCGATACCCTTGCCATCTAATATTTTAATGGAATATCAAAGGATTTTGATCCGCCGCCTTAATCAGAAAACCCTTCATCTGTTTTCCTTGCGGACGTGTCGCGGGCGATTATGCAATTCGTTGCGCAATTTCTCATAATAAAACCGGTGTGTAATTTTGTTACGAAAGTTAATCAGATAGACAGTAATACTAGCATAGATAGCATGAGAAAAAAAGAACTGCTCATGAAGACGTATACTAAACAGCAGACCTGTCTCGAGATGACGCGCTGAAAACACATCACTCTTTGGGATCCAATCTAAGATACTCTTATCTCCTATTATCATATCTCCATCGCGCCCTATCACATCGAACTGGAATTTGCTACGCTCCTAACTCAATCTACGACAATCCTACCGCACTTTACTATTTTCTCAATACGATCCAGAGCTATCACATACAACTCATCACAGCTATCCTTTCATCAGACCTAGACATACTCCATCCTACCACTCCCCCAGATACTGCTGCATAATCTCACCACCGCTCCTTTTAATTACCGAGCCTAACTTTCGCATTAACGTGCACACCCCCTAGGGTCCCTATATACAGAGAGTTGCGCCAACTCAGGATTTGACGCCATGTTGTTTCCAAATGGATCAACACCGCTGCCGCTTAAGTACAGCGCTGTATGGATACGCTGTACAATGGTCCGTAGTAATTAATTAGACTAATCGTGCTTCAATAAACTCAAAATTTAACTCAAATTGTTCGCGCCATATGATAATTTAATTGTACACTTTCTTACGGCCGTGCGTATCTATTTGGAAACAACATGTCGTCCAGCGACCACGTGACCGATAGTTTTCCGACTCGTCATGGCGCAACTCTCTGTATACAGGGACCCTAACACCCCCATATCCCCCCCCCCACTTAACCACACGTTTCATGCTTCCCTGCGTACTTACACTCAATTCTACCATACTTGACATCAACGTCAGCAGTTCATCTCAATTTATATTATCAATCCTGCAATACTGTATCTTACGTTCTCTTTACTTTATACCTCATACTTTCGTACCTCATACTATACACTATTTCTGCCAATGCACATTTATTTTTGTTTGCTTCTGTTATCATCGCTAGATGGCAGCAGGTGTTCATTTATTCTGCCGCGCCTATTGACAGATTCCTACCCGTAGCATAGAGCCAAATCTCTCACGATAAACCGATGAAAGCAATACTTGAGTGATATTACCTTTAATATCGACTACGTGTAAACATGCACTGGTTTGTTCATGTACTATAGACCGTTTCGTGACCCTCCAAGCTCTTTCCTAAATACACGTACACTTCTCAAATTGTAAAATGATGCACACATTTCCGCATCTTCTTTTCTTGCAGGGTCAATTTCCGTTAGAAATAAGCTGCGAGATATAATACTACGTGCGTTTATAATAACACGCGTTTATAATGCTACAGTCGTGCGTCTATCATACTACGTGCGTTTATAATAACACGCGTTTATAATGCTACAGTCGTGCGTCTATCATACTACGTGCGGTTATAATAACACGCGTTTATAATGCTACAGTCGTGCGTCTATCATACTACG
>NW_014577270.1:1681-6825 GCF_000485595.1 Priapulus caudatus | reverse complement strand
ACGAGAAAAACGTTCATGTTAAGACAAATTTAGTTTCTGACAAAAACAGATTTTGGGTCCCCGTAGTATGTTTCAACTAGTGGAAACTGTGTGTTTATGTTTCATAGTTGGTGTTAATAATGAGAAGTACCCTAACAAAGAGATTATGATTCACTTACATACAACGCATCGGTTATGTCCTTTTTATTCATAAATCATCGATGTGTAAACAACGATATAATTGCGAGGACCTTTCTGTGCCGATACCCTAAATGTGCGAAGAGATAAGCCAGTAGGGCCTACAGTAGGAGCGTACGTGCAGAGTACTGGTTACAGCCCATCCTCGATGGTAAACTAACATTTCGTTTTACAAATGCAACGCTATGCAAGTTCAATTTATTTATCTGGCGAAGGAGGGAAGATTATCATGTAGCGCGGAGTATAAAAACAACAGACCGACAGATAGTCAGACAGACAGACCAGACAGACAGCAGAGACGGTATTTCATGACAGACGACAGACAGAACAGAAACGGACAACAGAAAAAAAAACGACAGACAGACAGACAGACAGACGACGGAAGACAGACAGACAGAAGACAGCACAAGACGACAGAGACAGGACAGACAGACAGACAGACAGGACAGACAGACAGACAAGACAGACAGACAGACAGACAGAAGGACAGACATAGGCTATAGACAGATGCACAAACGAAGAGAACGTGAGGGAGAGAGCGGAGAGAAGAGAGAGAGGAGAGAGAAGAGAGACGAGAGAGAGGACAGACATGCCGATATGGGGGAAAGAGGCAGGAAAAAAAGGGAGAGCGGGAGAGACAGAGATAGGCACACGGAAAGAGACGATATAGAAGAGGCAGAGAGAGAGAGACGAAGGAGAGAGATGAGAGAGAAGCGAGAGCGTAGAGAGAGAGAGAGAGGAGGAAAGTAGAGAGGACAGGACAGAGAGAGAGAGATGAGAGAGAGAGAGAGAGAGAGAGAGACGAGTAGAGAGAGAGGACGAGAGGAGAGAGAGAGTGGAGAGAGGAGAGCAGAAGAGAACAGATGTTATAGAGCATCTAAAATTGACAGAGGCACAGGGAGAGAGTGAGAGCCAGAGGCAATTACATGGATAAGTAGATATAGTGAATGTAAGAGACATAGGTGGTGATGCGATGAAAGACAGTGGGCGCCCTAAAAAGGTGCGCAACCAATAGAGAGCGAGCGCGAGAGAGAGAGGAGAGAAAGAAAGGTGAACAGAGAGTTAGGGAAAGTCACAAACATAGAGAAGGTCACAAACATAGAGAGAGAGAGAGAGAGAGAGAGAGAGAGAGAGAGAGAGAGAGAGAGAGAGAGAGAGAGAGAGAGAAAGAGAGAGCGAGACAGCGACAAAGCGCGCGAGCCAAAGAGTCTGAGTAGGAATTTCTAATAATAAAAGATAGCAGCGAGAGGCTTTGCTGTCATAATTGAGCCAATGCGCAAGGCGGATGCACAGCGCTGCGACAGAGAGACGGACAGACGCATCGAGCGCGAGGTACGGGCAGCATAGCATACTAACGCATGACAACCTTTACAGAAAAGCGTGACGGAGAGTCACCGTGGATTAATCCAGGTAGATTCTGACGCGAAACGGATGCGCTAAAGACTGAGTCCCTAACAACGCGTTTTCGCGTAAGAATTGTGTAATAGAAAAATGTCGTAGCAAACAATTGTGACTGTTTGGAGCAACTAGCGCGCACGGTGGCAGTGACTTGAATAAGGTAGGAGAACCACATATGCATGTTTATCTGGCGTTTACGCGCACAGTGTGAAGTGAATAAGGATGGGGAACCATACACGTTTATACAGATTTCACGCACAAGATGTGAAATGAGTAAGGTAGGGTAACCATGCATGTTTATGTGGCGTTTACGCACACGGTGAAATGAATAAAGATGTGGAACCATGCACGTTTATACAGATTTCACGCACATGCTGTGAAATGAATAAGGTAGAGAAACCATGCATGTTTATCTGGCGTTTACGCACACGGTGAAATGAATAAGGATGGGGAACCATGCACGTTTATACAGATTTCACGCACACGATGTGAAATGAGTAAGGTAGAGAAACCATGCATGTTTATCTAGAGTTTACGCACACGGTGAAATGAATAAGGATGGGGAACCGGTGAAGTAAGTAATGTTGGGGACAATGCATGTTTATCAGAAGTAGATAATAGGGATTACTACTCCTCTTATCCTTTTATTATCTACTCCTATTATCTACTCCTGCTGTTTATCCTAATGTAAGAGTGTGTCACTATGCGACTGTTTACGTGTGTATTCTATTTCGCCAGTACAATGTGTATACTATAGTGCGTCTGTACGCAAGGGTATACTCTTGCGTCTGCATGTGTGTACACTATTGCGTCTCCATACATGTGTACACTATTGCGTCTGTATAGATGTGGAGATTATTACGTCATTGTGCATGTGCACACTATATTACGTCTCTATACACGTGTATTATACCTATCCTGCGATTTACAACTTATAGGGGCTACACTATCGGTATCTGACAAAAATATGGTATAATAGCTGCAATTGCTACCAAAATGGTTGTATATTATTACGGTTGCTATGCAGGTGTACCTCATAATGCGTGCGTTGTGGACTGTTAGTGTTGTGTGTGGTGTGCGTGCGTGGTTAGACTGATGTTGATGATGCTGCATGCACGTGCGTTGTGGACTAGCTGCTGTGCGTGCGTGCGTGTAGACTTGTTGCTGTTGGCCGTCGCGTAGCGTTATTTGTAGACTAATTGTTTGTGCCGATGCTTGTTGCGTGTAGCCTGTTTAGTGTGTGCAGTCGCGTTGGAGATGTAGTCGCGTGTGTGCGTGCGCTGGCGTGTAGGACTGTGTTGTGCGTGCGTGCGTGTAAACTGTGTGCTGTGTTTGTGTGCGTGCCGTTTTAGCATGTGTTTGTGTGTGCGTGACGGTGTAGACTGTGTTCGTAGGCGTGCGTGGCGTGTAGACTGCTGTTGATGCGTGCGCTGCCGTGTCCTGTGTTTGTGTGATGGCGTGCGTGTAGACTGTATGTTGTGGTGTGCATTGCGTGCGTAGACTAGTGCTGATTGCGTGCGCTGCGTGTAAACTGTGCTGTGCGGTGCGGTGCGTGCGTGTAGCTGTGTTGTGTGGTGCGTGCGTGTAGACTGCTGTTGGTGTGCGTGCGTGTAAGACATGTGTTGGTGTGTGTGGCGTGTAGACGCTGTGTGTGCGTTGCGTCGTATAGACTGTGTTGTGTGTGTGCGGGCTGAC
The DNA here is from genome assembly GCF_000485595.1 of Priapulus caudatus. NCBI lineage: Eukaryota > Metazoa > Priapulida > Priapulimorpha > Priapulimorphida > Priapulidae > Priapulus > Priapulus caudatus. Next base: position 3,555 of record NW_014577270.1, on the reverse strand, counting down.
TGTCTCGATGGTTGTGTGGTTGCGATGAGTTGTAAACCTGTGCTGTTGCGTGCGTGCGTTGTAGAACTGTGTGTGGCGTTGCGTGCGTGTAGACTGTGCTGGTGGCGTGCGTGCGTAGTAGACTGTGCTGTGCGTTGCGTGCGTGTGGACTTGTGTTGCTGGTGCGTGCATGTGCGTGATGGTGTAGCTGGTGTTGTGTATGGTAGACTGTGTTGTGCGTGCGTGCGTGTTTAAATACTGTGTTGCGCGTGACGTGCGTTGTAGACTAGTGTTTGTGCGTGCGTTGCGTGTAGGCTGGTGTTGTGCTCGTCACCCAGTCGCGTGCGGTGTAAGAGTGTGTTGTGCGTGCGGCGTGTAGACTGCGTTGTGCCGTAGCGTTGCGTAGTAGGCTCGTGTTGTGGCGTGCGTGCGTGCAGTGTGGGTATACGTACGTGTTCTACGTGACATTAAGTCCTGACACGCATCCAAATATCCAAGAATTCTCAGTTGTTAAGATACACAATGTTAGAACACGCAATAGATGTCAGGTAATTGATCCCTGAGTTAAAATGACCAACTTCGTACCCTACATTTTATTTTCATCGAAAGTTGCGACCTGTATTAAAAACAATATTGTTTCATTCGAAACGCAGAGGATGAATACGAAAGCGCTAGCGCGGATTAACACGTAAGTAGGAAGGCCAGAAATGTAGTTCTTGTATACATCTAAATCCTAAATGCTGGTCAGTAGGTCTAAATACTTGTTTACGGGCTTCGTGCCTGGAAACACGAAGTAACCTGACGCGCTCTTCTGCGTATTCACATCATGTATCATCATTCACCATTGCTCGCGTATTGCTGCAAACGCTGATCAACGTATAAAAACCTCGTTAGCTCAAGGCTGCTGAGTGACACGTCACAGCACTAACTTACTTTTCGATCTCACTTGCGAAATTGTGGCTGCCACAGTTACGCTGTTTTCAATGGCCGATAAAAATACTACACGCTGAGCTGATTTTTAAGCGTGATTTCAATCCAATGCAGACGGGATATCTAGAGAAGCGTTGCCAAAAGCTGTTTGATCCGAGCGCGCTGAGCGCAGATCCTTGCGCGCCAGTTCCGCGGGAAGGCGCGCACGCGACCCGCGGGAATGCTCGTACGAACAATGCAGGCGCTGGCCAGCTATGAGATCCGGTGCGCCGACGTGCGGTAGGCGGCGCACAGGATCCATAGCTGCCAGCCGAGCAGTCGAGATATTTAGGAAGAATAGAAGAAAGACGTGAGACGTTTGCGAACTTTCATTACTGCCGCTTACATTAGTCTGGCCACTCTCTCTCTTTCTTCGAATATCAATCGAATCCGATCGGTATGACGTTACCGAATCATGTAGTAAATTTACCTTGGGACCTAACATAGCCCGGGGCGCAATGCAGGATTTTGTTCTACGGGGGGGGCTGGGCAGGTGGGAAAGGGCACTTTGAGATTTTGTTAAGGAGGCAACTGCAAGGTGGGGGGTCGGGGGTGGCCTCCCCCAGAAATTTTTTAAAACATCAGACCTACTTTTATGCTCAATTTTCCGAGAGCATATGCAGGCTGAACTTTTATGATAGCTTCAAATGTCTTCGTCAGTACGCAACTGAAAACAGACAATTCCAGTACCGAATCGGCTAAAATCCACAAAGCCCACAAAACCAATGAACTTGCATGAACATTAACTCGCCATACAGCGACAAACATACTAGTACCGGGTTGAAATTCAGAAGCGGATATGGCATTGGAAACACACCCTATTTCATTACAAAAGAAAATGTGAAATCATTACATGATTAATTTGATATGCTTTCCGTTTCCATAACATTTAGCTAAATAACTTTGAACTTGACTTATATCTCTTC
>NW_014577269.1:374070-384290 GCF_000485595.1 Priapulus caudatus | reverse complement strand
GCGCCTTCGAGCAATGTAGGCTGCGAGAGAGTGATCGGTCTGGCTTAGCCATGGGTGAACGCGACACAATATACCCAGCTCTCGTTTGACCGCCAAGCCGCTGACATTTGTGGGAGGAAGGAAAAGTAGCCGCATAGGATGTTTGTTTGAGCCCTAGCCCTGGCTCAAAAGGAAATTAGTCTGTCGGACAGGGTATTGACCAAGAAGCTCCTACGCAACAGAGGACTCTTGTTCCCCGTCTGGCAAATTGTGGAAGAATTAAGGAGGCATGGAGCAGGATTGAGAAGTAAGTGGATCGGCAATGGCAGGGGTGTGTTTGGGGTGTCAGCCCAGCAATTCTTGGCTCTTCCTCGTTGCGCTCATCTGCTCAAATGCTCCTTTGCGGGCTACGGAGCCATTCTTGGTCCATACGCTGTCGAAGCAGGACCTATTTTCTTTGAGGGCCAGGGGGCTAGTGGGGCGCAAGTCGAGCACCAAAGCTTGGCAGCCCAGATCTCCTGCGGTCGCAGGCGAACTGCCACAACAAACGTGGTACAGCAGCTGACGGCGGCGCAACGCCAACACCAGCGTTCTGGAGGCAGGTGGAGTCTTGACAGAAACACCGAGACACTTGCGAGCACGGCCTTGTGGCCCATTGCCTGCAACATCGCATACCTCAATCAATCAGGAGGATATGTTTGGGTAGCTGGAACTCAGAGTTCAAAGCTGCGAGATGTTGGATAGATCCGCGCTCCGCTGCATGGAGCCCCCCGCCAGCCAAGGACCAAAGCCGACTAAACACCGTCGGTCCTCGATGTCGTAAGATGGCCCTTCCCTTGACAGTGACATGCCTTTCTTGAGTGCTACATTGACTGCTGAACGCATTTTCTTTAGTGGTGTTTGTGGCAGTCACTACTTAGTGGAAGCGGAAAACTGATTGCTTTGGCTCACTCCGCGATAAGTCCGCTGGCATCGCTGAACATTCACTGTGTCGGGCAGCAACTTGGCGCTTGCAGATGTTATCGAGACCTGGATGCTGTCTGCGTTGAGGGGGTGAGTGTACTTCTCCAGCTCTTTTGCTCCGATCTTCTCGATCCGACGCATCGATCCAGTCTGGCTTCCCTCTCCTTCTCTTGTGCTTGTTCTTCTCCTCTCTATCCACTCGACCACGTGGCCTTCTCCTCATAGCCGCCAGCTTCACTGTACCACTAATTTCCATGGCGAGTGTGCCGAGGTGGGCACACACAACTGAAACTGTTGACCGCACAACCAGCCCACTTGCTCCGCACGGCTGCGCCCTGCGATATGCCCGCTTCATACCCTCCAGCACCCTTCCGCCGTCGCTTTGATATATTTGTCGCTGGTTCGCCAAACTGAATCTGCTGGCAACTCGCGGTCCCCGCATGCAGCACGATGCCGAGCAGACATGTGCGCCTGCCAAGTGACGGTCGGCTACCGGGCTACGCTGGGAAGCGCTGGCTCCATCTGATCGGCACATGACAGCTGTCATTAGCGGCGCATAATTGTGGTGACCTGCTGCCGAAAGAAATACGGCAGCATGCCTTGAGACAGTGCCTTGGCTGGAGGAGACAAGCCAGCCATTCCGCTCTCGCACGCAGGAACATGAGCGTCAGCTAGTGTCGGCTTGATGAGACAGTGCCACGCGCATAGGCCTCCAGCTTGGGTTTTTCTGGCTGTTCTCACAGGTAGTCTCAGCTCAGCTTGCTTGTATGTCTTTGGCAACCGATTTGAGTAGAAACTACTGGGCAGCAACACGGCGATGACCTGAGACGGTATGCCGCGTAGAGCCTTTGTTCAGGTTTCCGGCGGTGATGATGCTGGTCAGGCGACCAAACGCTGCGGCTCAATGAGAACGTCCACGCCAGATGCCTTCTCAGTGTCCCTATAGCAGCCGCAGGAAACTGCATGAGAGTGTGCATCATGCCCGGGATGAAGTATAAGATTGGTCCAGCGCCTGAGGGTCTTTCCATTTGGACTAGGCATGCAGTCTGTATATAGTTGAGATCAAGCCGAGAAGAAGTGGGTGTAGCTGCATCCCCGAAAGTTTTTGAGAGTCGTCTCGAGAACTAGAGCGTAGTGCAGAACGGTGTCTGGGTGAGCGCAGGTGGTGATCGATGCATCGGTCCAAAGCACGAGCCACGTGTCTTGGCTTACATGGGCAGAGCCCGCGACTTGTCGGTCTTGCTGAGCATTTGAAGCGCGCAATCGAGCAGCTTGACTGCCTCTCCATGGACTTGCGCACGAGCCAGGCTCAGTCTCGCTGCTGAACTGAAACACCCGGCCCCCCCCCCCCCCCCCACTGCAGTCGGATTGAAGGCTGTGACTTTTCTGCGGACAGAGCTTTCATTGGAATCAGAGGTGGATTCAGCTTGGAAGGTCTCGTGTAGTCTGGCGCTGTATACCTGATTGCGTATGAGCTGCTGAGCGAGAATCTGCCTCGTGTGTTTCTTTGACTGCGGGGGATGGCGTCGAGCTGGCATGCCACAGCGCAATGTTTCCTGCTCTCGATGATGCACGGCAGGATGCTGGTGAACTCGCATGACCTGGTGGTGGGTGGTTTTCATCCATTTGGTCTTGTAATGTTCAAGTCGTAGTTGTCAGCCTATATATACTATCTATGAAATCAGTGAATTTAAGCATTAAAGTGTCCTTATTTTGAGCCGTTACCGTCATCTTTTGACGGCTTGACATTGACCGCGATACTGCTAAAAAAATATACTCCAGAATGGACTCCCTGCGGCCTCGAAAACGGCCTAAAAGAGGTATTGCATGACACTGGCTAAGGGCATCGAGATGCACAAATTGTTAATTGACCAAACAGAATCCAAGATCGAGCGGCGGCGGCGCATCTTGAATTCCAAGAATGCTCACCGTCTGCACGCCAGGTTAGCTAACCAAGCTAAATCAGGCTCTCCTAACTATATAGAAGCAGCAATTTCGCCATGAAAAGTTCAAAGTAGTTAACATTGCAGGGTCGACATATAGGAGTAGTATAGGGCCGGAAAACGACTGAATGCGGCGCATCATCGTGGCAACCGACTTCATAAGCGATCGCCACGAAGCATTCTTTCGAGAGAGGTTGACTGATACCATCGCCTGTGCCTTCCACTGTTTTGCGCGGCATATGCCTGAACACATTTGGGGCTAACAGCGGTTTTATTAGGTTACCTAAATGCGTCACAACCGGTCTTGGTGCTGGCGCTATGGATCCCATGGTGCGCGCGTACATGCATTGCGGCCGCACGATCCATAGCTGCCAGCAGTGCATAGTCGGCGCACCGAGAGATCAGGCGTTCCACAGGTCGCGTGCGGACCTTGCCAAGCGGAACCCTTCCGCGGCAAGATCTGCGCTTATAGCGCTTGGGATCAACACGCTCCTTTCGGGAACACCGCTTCTCTAGTATCCCGTCTCAGGTCCTGGCTGCCATACAAGTCGGTCGGCTAAGCGGTGACAATTACCCCAAGCTAGAGTTTATGACTGTTTATGTTTATTCGACATTCTGAACGTCACGTGCTTTGCTCGGTATGCTGGGCCAATCCAGTAGTCATGCGGGGTTTGTGTCTTCTTCTCCTCTTAATTTCATATCTTCCAGTTTGTCTCTTTGTACAGTGTTTCGGCAATCGTGGCCTCGGTATAGCAGTTGTGTCTTAAAGGAATAGATAGGTCCATGCGATTATGCATAAGTTGACCCGAATATGCTAGCAGTAACTGGCACCTTGTGTAAGTACATTACCTTTATAGCCAAAGCGCGTATTAGTTTGTCAATATCCACTGCTGTTACTAGAAAATGTGCCAATTGGAGAATCCGCGTCAAATAAGAATACCGTTGTTTTTGACAGTTTCAACCTGACTAATAGCACCGAGGCTATGACTCCAGAAAGGGCGCACCGTAACCGCGAAGCGTGTCATACAGATTATAGTGCACGGACATCAGGGCTTTCGCAGCGTATATGCTCGGCCGTCAATGATTTTGATCCTTGTGGTCTGAGTGCGCATTCCGTACGTTATGGTTTTACTCTTGGGAATAAATGAATATACGAAGATCTGGAGATTACAAGCAACATATAATATGTGAAAAGGATATTAGAACCCAATTTGACGAATCGTACGAACCTGCGTACAGCAAGTTCATTACACTATGAAATTGGAAACACGTAAATGGTGCAGAACACACGAACGAAAACTGACGGACACCCACGGACTATAAATGGACAGCCCCGATAAAACGTTATATCCTTACCTTGTCATTTTACCTTATCACAAGCGTCCGTGTTTATTACGTTCAGGCAGTATCTCTGCGCACTGGGAGATCATCTCCAAGCTATTGCTGCTGGCACGCTGCCGCTCAGCTGGCACGCTAGCAATAGTACCATCCTGATAGTACAGTGCCGTAACTGTATACGTAACAGTAGGCCCTACGCTAGCTCTGATTGTAATGAACGTGGAATCCACGTACTAATCACGGACGCTCGTGATAATGAAGTAGGCTGTGCATGTTGGAGGCCAACACTATGTGGGGATCTCGAACTAACCAAGGCCACAGACTAAACATGGGAAGCAGACGGCACTACGCGTATATTTACGTATATTGGTCAAACGAATACACCTGTGTCCGAAATTGAAGACATGTGGGTACCCGTTCATTAGCAACCAAGGGTATTTACTTGTGCCTCGATACTGATTACGACTGTCGTCACTAGGCAAACAATTTAGCCGGGACAAACAATTCGCTGCTCAACATCCTGTAGCAACATGTGACGTCACCGAACCGAAATCGAGGCTTATTTGGTTGGCAAGCAATTTAGCGTTGGCGCCAGATTACCAAATTTACGGATTTCAATTAGACATTTCTTAGTAACCAGCAGTGACATTGGACAAACTAATACGTGTTTGGCTATAAGGTAATGTACTTATTAACTACACAAGGTGCCAGTTATTCTAGCATTCGTCAATGTTGCATAATCGATGGACCTACTATTCCTTTAAGTTGGTTGCACTGCAAAACTGTACACAAGTTCTTTATGTCATGGCGCCAAATGTAGGGAGGTTGTTTCTCTCTGCAATAGGATTGTTACTTGTACGGTGCGTGTAGTGCACGTCAGTGATGATCGAAGATGTAGAGTAATATATATATATATATAGATTGAACATTTCGCAGGTGTTTCAGCAACCACAGATACATTATTTTATTGAGAAAATTATAAATTACTACTCAACTAAAAATAAATAAATAATCTAACATACTACACAGACAGGCGGCGCCTTTGACGCTTCTTTTCATAGCTGGCATTGTTTTTCGTTATAAGCGAGTTCTTAGTTAGCCGTGTACGTGCACACGCACGCACGTGTACGTTCACACGCACGCACGCACGTGTACGTGCACACGCACGCACGCCCGTGTACGTACACCCGGCACGCACGCACGCACGTGTACGTGCACACGCACCGTACGTGTACGTGCACACACACGCACCGCACGCACGCACGTGTACGTGCGTGCATACGGCACGTATCGTGTAACGTGCACACACGCACGCACGCACGCGCGCCCATGTACGTACACACGCACGCACGCACGCACGCACGTGTACGTGCACACACGCGCACGTGCACATGCACGCACGCACACACGTGTACGTCACCACGCACGCACGCACGTGTATGTACACACGCCGCACGCACGTGTACGTGACACGCACGCACACACGCACGCACGCACGTGTACGTACACACGCACGCACGCACGCACGTGTACGTGTACACGCACAAGCACGCACGCACGTGTACGTGCACACGTACGCACGCCCCGTGTACGTACACACGCACGCACGCACGTGTACGTGCCACACGCACGCACGTGTACGTGCACACGCGCGCCCGTGTACGTGCAAACGCACGCACGCACGCACGTGTACGTGCACACGCACGCGCACGTGTCGTGCACACACATGCACGCACACGTGCACTGCACGCACGCACTCACGTGTACGTGCACACGTCCGCACGCACGCTGTGTACGTGCGCACGCAGACGCCGTGTGTACGGTGCACACGCACGCACGCACGCCCGTGTACGTACACACGCACGCCACGCACGCCCGGTCGTACCGTACGACACGCACGCACGCCACGTGTACGTACACGCGACCGCACGCACATGTACGTACACACGCACGCACGCACGTGTACGTACACACGCACGCACCCACGGTGTACGTACACACGCACCGCACGCCTGTGTAGTACACACGCACTCACGCACGTGTACCTGCACACACACACACGCACACGTGCACATGCACGCCGCACGCACCTACGTGTACGTGCACACGCACACACGCACACACGCACGCACGCACGCACGCACGTGTACGTGTGCTGCTTTCATGAGTGTTGAACGCAATCATACAAACGAAAATGAGGACACTATCACACTCCCCAGCAGTCATGTAGACAGACGAGACGAGCCATATGGTTTAAATACAAGAGAGGGTCTGTTCGTTCCTTATGGTACACTGTAAAAAATATTTGTAAATTTACAGAACAAAGTACAGTATATTTTTACAGAAAAAGTCTGTTTTCATGTTTTACCAGTAATGTTCTGTATTTTTACAGATAATCTCTGTTTTTCTCATACCTCCCTGATCAATTCTGAAATTTACAGAACAAAGTACAGTATATTTTTACAGAAATTGTCTGTTTTCATGTTTTACCAGTAATGTTCTGTATTTTTACAGTAATTTGTTATGTGAAAATGCCCCTAGCGGAGATAAAAAAAACAAGACCATGCCGTAATGCAGTGGGCGCTATGCATTGTGGGATCGCGCACTGGCAACCATTTTTGTTTTCTCCCGAAATTTGGACATTGATTTTGCGGCTAGATTGTACACTTCCTGCCCAAGTAAAGACTCACAGCTAATTAATAATCAATATCAATGAACGTAGACCAAGTCGTGATCAACATTTGAAGTTGCAAATATGTGATGGATGCTGGAAATTGATGCAGAAAGCTGGAGTTCGTAAAAAATCCGAAAATTCAGTTTGGCGCAAACGATTTCAGATTTTGAATTTTCCTCGCCATGCTCGGCGAATATCGATAGTTCACATGGTTGAATGGTCATTCATCACTATAATGCATTATTATGTTGATCCACGCAGATGTTGGATATAGCGAGGCCTAGGGCCCATTTAGTCATTGGATCATTAGGTCGGGCGATGATCGCCTTTAGGCCGGCGATTAGCCGGCGGTCTGCCTGAGCTAATCTTCCTCATGTTATTGGTGTATTTGGTCTCGTTAGACTGCCATTCATTATCTTTCATTATCCTTCAGAATTCTTGCAATGTTGAATCCAGGAAAGGGGAGCAAGACAGGAAAAACTGTCATGAACCCAAGGATTTCCTCGCTGCTCAACAAACTGAAGGACGCCACCAGCCGCTGGAATGTCGACAAATTTACCTCGTAATTGTACCCACCATGCTGTGCCTTGCTTTGCTTTAACGATATCAGAGTAGATAATAACACAGGAGTGAGACACCTGATTCCCGCATTTTTATCGATTTTCTCATCAAAAATTGCCACCAATAAAGAAGCAAGTGTATAGCGTTCTCAGCTTATTATGACCACTAATCACTCACCTTCATGTACTGATATTCGTTTACATATATTTGTTAGCGTATTGCTGTAAATCGTAATCTTGCACGAGCTGAATTCGCACATATTACCGCCATTGTGTAGACGTATCTAGACAAAATATGAAGCTATAGTGGCGCGAATATTTAGCAACGGACGGTTTCCAAATCATTTTTGCCCCGATAGGGTTGAGCGACAATCTAAATTACAAATTTTGATCTTGTGAGGAACCGCGAGACGCGCTCAGTTATTGTGATCGAACACCAAGAATTGAATACTATCTTACATAAGTAATAATACAATAATAACAATATTCTCTGTAGTAGTTTGCGGTAAGTATCACATTACGCACACGCAGGTAATCAAGTACATTAAACTCCTATCGGGGCACGAATGATTTGGAAACTGTCCGTTGCTAAATATTGGCGCCACCATAACTTCATATTTTGTCTAGATACGTCTATACAATGGCGGTAAATTGTGCGAATTCAGCTCATGCAAGATTACGATTTACAGCAATACGCTAGCAAATATATGTAAACGAATATCAGTACCACGAAAGTGAGTGATTAGTGGTCATAATAAGCTGAGAAACGTATACACTTGTTTCTCTATTGGTGGCAAATTTTGATGAGAAAAATCGGTAAAAAATGCGGGAATCGAGTGTTTCACTCTTGTGTTATTATCTACTCTTGACGATATCTGGTCCGGACTGTGAGACGTATGCAATTTCCTGGGGAGGGCAAGTTGCCCCCTGACTTCATGGACCTTATGTGAAGTCCAGTTTATACAGGACTGTGTACATTGTAGTGTTCAGTCTATCAGACCTGCCAACTAGTACGATTTTGGCGTATTAATACGCTTTTTTACCGAAAATCTGGGTCCAGTACGATAACACGATTTGGCCCCCAAAAATACGATTTTCAATAGTCAATATCACCCCTTGAGTCATTTACACCACCTTAAAATTCATTATGGGGATTCCAAATGCCTTTAAAGTGCATTTAAAGTTAATAAAACGTTCAACTTTTTAAGAATTTTCTTTTTTTCCCATTTTATTCCCTCGTGCGTGCCAAAATGGTTATTTGCACGCATTTTTTTCATGGTCATTGTGGTACATCCAATCGTCTGCCTCGCCTTCTTCGAAAAATTCACTTTCACCCCTAAAAATACTACTTGAGGGGTGCAAAATACTCTTTGCCATAATGCAGGGTTGGCAGGTCTGATCTATTATAGATGCCAGTATGCAATGTGCAAGGTCTAGTTGAAGTCTGTTTACTAACTAATGTATTGTATGATGAAGGTAGCCTTGCCAGCTTTGCTTTTTTTCGTTGGATGCATTCCAAATGAATTGGGCATGTTGGGGTTTGACATGGGACAGAAAATCCCAGAATCCCAACATCCAATTCCTGGGTGCATGATGTTGGCAGTAACTTGTCAAATCTTTTTTCAGGTCAAACCCAAAAATGGAGTTACTAACTTACTATGTTTTAATATTTCACAGCAGTTTGTATTGTTCATCAAAACTAGCGCTGTAGGGCAATCTATATATATACACATATCTATATATACATCTATATATATATATATAATATATATTATATATACTATATATATATATATATTAATATATATGTTATACATTAATTATATATATATATATTATATTAATATATATATATATATATATATATATGGCATGTATACTGTCCATAGGTTACGATGTTGCTGGGTCACAAAATCTTGTCAAATTTTCAAATCTTGCCAAACATGTGGTGTAATGATTTGTTAGCAGTAACTGTTCTGGCCGAATTTTGGCGATCAACTTAAAGCCAACGCAAGATCAGGCTTTTTTATCAGCAGGACATTTGTACAAGGACCATCCAATGAATCATGCCGGACCATGCACACACACTGCGCCATTGTTGCGTTATGCCTAACCCATTTCTCGTTGGTTTTAATTTTGATTGCCAAAATTCGGCCAGAATATTTGCAGACAAAACATTGAATTCATTCAAGACGGTGAAAATTCATTCAAGAAGTAAAAATTTCCAGGGAAGATTGGAATTTTTTACTAAAGGCTGTAGCTAAATGTAACGTACATGTATGCTGTTTTGTCAAGAGTTGCTGGTTTTTCGTGATATAGAGTTTAAGATAAAAAAGGGTAGCAGTTCATTTTCCCCTCATATTTTGTAAGGAGATTTGAATAGGTCACTTCAAGAAATCGAGAATCCACACCTTTACTGGGCTTATACCAACATTCCCATGTGCATGAAATGTACCCATGTTGCCTGCTGGAATTTTTAAGACTTGACATTTTTAGCCTTCGGGCCCAGAAACAGTCGCTATTTTTTGCTGGTTTACAAAATTGTCCATACCAAATTCTGGAGGGTAATAAAGGTACATGCACACAGGAACTCGTCCAGCTGCATAGCCAGTATGTAAATCTCCATTTTCAAGGTTGGATGATTGCTTGGCTCTTTCTTGCTGTCGCCTGTTCAATCACGGGTACACTTTTCAATTTGGTTGAATCATTCCAAGCTACATTGTAGGTTGAAATTATTACCTCCGCCAAGGAGGTAATGTAATC
>NW_014577269.1:370000-374060 GCF_000485595.1 Priapulus caudatus | reverse complement strand
ACTGGTTTACGGCACCTCTTCCGCCCGTGTAAAGCTACGCAAAGTTTTACGTAAATTTTAGCTTGATGAATCGCACCTAAAACGGCCTCGCTTGCGTACGCGAAATCGTACGCAAATTTACTAAATAGCTGTGTTGATGAATCGCAACTAAGCAACGTCGATTGCGTACACAAGATTTACGCAAAATATTTTGCGTACGCAGCTTGATGAATCTACCCCCAGGAGTGTACTCTCCCTTCTCCCCTCCTTACTTCCTCCTCTTTCTCCCCATTTCTCCTGATCGTACAATGTATGTAGAGGAGGCTTCCTTCTTCGACCTCTGCGTGGGCACACCCTGCTCTCGCCCAATTGTAGGCCCTGTAGACTAACTAGTTGTTATTGATTGGTTGTCTATTCTGTCCGGTCCGATCCTGCTCTGCCTGGTTCATATCAGCATGCTATGGATGCTACTGCCTGATTACCACTATCCTCTATTAGGAACCGTAGTATGGAGTTAGTGTTAGTGTTGCCTGATGTTCTTCTTTATTACCTTATGCCGCTGTGATTTCCCTAGCAATCAATTCCCGGGCTCAATGATAAATTAGACGTAGCGTTTGGAATGCTGATAAAGGTTTATAATTAGATGTATCTGTAGACTTATTGCAATTTTGTGAATTATTTTAAATAATCATATTCTGTGACTATATTATTATATTGAGCTGTCAAAATGGTCGCATGAGATCAATGTTGGTAATATCTCATTCTCGAGTATTACTATTATGATTTTTTTCCTTTCTAGAGGTTTTCGGAAATGGTGGCAATCGTTGCCCACAAATAAGAAGGAGCTATTTCTGAAAGCCATTGCCATAAATAGGAATCAAATTGCAGGTGAGAACAGTCTTAAAAGCAGAGTACTAGATGATCAAGTCAACAGCACATTTTCTTGCGTGTAAATTTGGTTGTATCGTAGATGTCTCATAAAATTAAGCCACATTTTAGTACCTATCGCAAGCACTTGCCATCCTAAGGGCAATGGTACTACACAGTGCAGACTTTCCAAATGTTTGTTAAGTGAAATGGGGAAAACATGATGCAACAGCAATGCATTTTAATATATTCTGATGTTAATGGATGTGCTATTTAAATTATTTCAGGCCCAGCTTTTAACAGATCTCCTCTTTCTGTGTTCACTTTAGGCCTACCCCTACCTAGTTGATCTTTTTGAATGTGATCAGATGTACAAGTTTAAAATCGTGCTTTACTTATTCACCATGAAAGCAAGGACAAGTTGCCATTGTTTAACACTGTTTTCTGTTGATAGTGGTCAGTGCCACCGTCACAGGTCTAGGTGTTGTCTATTATGTGTCACACGTTGAACAGGCACCTATCACGGGTCGGAGACGATTCATTGCCTTCACCCCATCGCAATTTCGCAAGATCGTGGATACAGAATATGAAATGGTAATGAACATAGGTTTAACGGTATGCAAATTTACGTGATTCTTTTAGCTATTCTCGGTTTGGTGCACAATCCTGCTCGCTGATGGTTGACAGAGCCTGCTGAACATATTTCAGCTGTTAGGCTACAGCAATATAGCTATATTTAACAACATGAGCAGTCAGTCAATCTTCTCACACACCTAACAGTAATAATCAAGAGTTTAAGCCCCTGTGATAACCTTGTGTGAAATGGGGTCCATGCATAGGAGCGTAGGAGGTAGGAAGATGCGAAAATCAAAATAGAAATGAATAGAATCTGAGTGAGGAGCTCGGCACAAAAATCGTGTAATGTTAATATGAGAATCTTGATGATGCTATAGAAGTTGGGTTAGAGGCAAGATCTTGTTTTGGAGGTTGCCATCCAGGGGTTGAACCACGTGGATGAAACTGTGCCTGGCCTCTCTTCTGTACTATTTCATGATGGAAGAGGGGGTGGCGAGAGTCATTTTCTTGGTTAAGTTTCTCTACTTGGGATGAAGCCATTCGGCTAACGTGTGGAGGAGCAATGCCACAGAGTAGGTAGAGGTCATCTACGTTGGTTGGTCTCAAGCATCCAGAAATGGCTCTGCAGGCAGTATTCAGAACTGGGTCAATTTTTGCAGCATGGGGCGACCTACTCCAGACAGGGCACGCATACTCCGCCGCAGAATAGCACAGGGCAATAGCAGTGGTTCTGATTGTCCCGGCGTCTGTTCCCCATTTAGTAGTGGCCAATCTCTTTAGAATACTGTTTCTGGCACCCACTTTGGCCTTTGTCTTGATGATGTGATGTTTGTAGCTTAGAGAGCGGTCTAAAGTAACACCTAGGTAGACTGGGCTATAGTTATGTTTCAGCCATTTCTCATACCATTTGACTTTCAGTTGGCGGTTCGTCAGCACAAAAATCGTGTAACATTAATATGAGAATCTTGATGATGCTATAGAAGTTGGGTTAGAGGCAAGATCTTAGAGTTTAAAATCTGGACCAGAATAGAGGCAGGGTATAGAACTATGAAGACTAGTAGAAGCAAAATTTAGTGACAGTGGAGGAGTTAGAATATATAGTGGATATAGAAATGATTTTATGCTCCAATAAATCCTAAACCGCATTTGTTGCAGAGTACAAACTGAATGCATGTGTTATATCTGAATAATGTACTCTGGGCAGATTCTCAGCAGAGTGAGTGTGAATCGTGTATGTCATGTCTAGTAAAAGCTAATATTGTTCGTTTTTATTTTGGATTCAGACAGTAGAGAAATACCGTGATCAGTTCCTGCCAAAAAACCATCCATACTATAAGCGGGTGCTCCGGGTTGCTCGGCTTCTCTATGCCAGCAACAGGGACATAGCATTTCTACGCGAAATCAGCAGCTGGTCTATGGTCATCGTGGATGATCAAACTCGAAATGCATTCGTCTTTCCGGTATGTAGGTTCGCTAGTCTGTCTTCGACCCTGTCGCGGCTTTTCATTGCCTGCTTCCGCTGGTTACTACACTCATGTATATATCAATGACACTGTAATATACATGAGTGTAGTTACAGTGTAACACTCTTGCATATTTGCATACAATGTATGAATTTATTTCACTTTATGCTTTATAAACCACTTTTTTCATATCCTCATCTGCTCACATCAATTTTTTGACTCCCTGCGCATTTCCACTCTCTGCTGAATCTGCCCTACTTGCCACGTTTGCTCTCAGTGATCATCCTACCCGACTTTCCCCACCCTCTCTCTTGCTCTGCATGATCTTTTCACACCTATACGTCTGCTCTCTGGGAATGCTCTGTCAACCTCTCTGGTGCCCATCCACATTGTATTTAGCTCTATAGTCATGGCCTCCCACCCCCTGTATTCTTAAGCACATAATTATACCCAAATAGTTCACTGGCATACATGGTATACACAACAGTATGTCATTACATAATACCAAGAGCGCATTAACCCCAGAGTGTGCACAGTCTTCACGAATGAAATTTCTAAACACTGGACCTTCGGTTCACCAAGCCAGCAAAATTTACTGGACCGGACTAAATTTTACTGGACCAATATTATTTAGACATTTTTGACAATAAAGAACAAAACAGTAATATCATTTTGTATTTTACCTATAATAATACTTTCTACACACTGCTATGATAACAGTATTAATACCTATCAAATATAAATCACATGCCTTCTACACATGCACTACAATAAAAGCTGCAAAATAGAAGAACAAATCTGTGTTAGTCGTCAGTGAGCATGTATCACACATACCTTCTACAAACTGCAATGATAACAGTATAGTCCATGAGCCAGACCAGATATTGGTACCACCTGGGGTGGCAAATTCTCACCATGTTTTCTTGATAGGCCTATATCCATAGATGAAAAAAAAACGTGAGCCCCATCCAGCATCCACAGCTTAGTGGTAGTAATGACCTCTTGAATGTGGATGACCGTGTCAGACGTCGGACCCAAAATCTAGGGGTAGGGGAAATGAAAAACTCAATATATTTTTTACTAATTGTTCAATTGTTACAAATGACCACTCAAAATGTTTAAGATGTTATTCTCTACACACTGCTATATGTTATATGCTGATATGCTATTCATGT
>NW_014577269.1:356545-369975 GCF_000485595.1 Priapulus caudatus | reverse complement strand
GGTGTTTGTAGCTTAGAGAGCGCGTCTAAGTAACACCTAGGTAGACTGGGCTATAGTATGTTTCAGCCATTTCTCATACCATTTGACTTTCACGTTGGCGGTTCGTCAGCACAAAATCGTGTAACATTAATATTGAGAATCTGATGATGCTATAGAAGTTGGGTTAGAGGCAAGATCTTGGAGTTTAAAATCTGGACCAGGATAGAGGCAGAGGCAGGTATAGAACTATGAAGACTAGTAGAAGCAAAATTTAGTGACAGTGGAGAGTTAGAATATATATGGATATAGAAATGATTTTATGCTCCAATAAATCCTAAACCGCATTTGTTGCAGAGTACAAACTGATGCCATGTGTTATATCTGATATAATGTACTCTGGGCAGGATTCTCAGCAGAGTGAGTGTGAATCGTGTATGTCATGTCTAGTAAAAGCTAATATTGTTCTTTATTTTGGATTCAGACAGTAGAGAAATACCGTGATCAGTTCCTGCCAAAAAACCATCCATAACTATAAGCGGCCGTGCTCGCGGTTGCTCGGCTTCTCTATGACAGCAACAGGGACATAGCATTTTCTACGCGAAATCAGCAGCTGGTCTATGGTCATCGTGGATCGATCAAACTCGAAATGCATTCGTCTTTCCGGTATGTTAGGTTCGCTAGTCTGTCTCGACCCTGTCGCGGCTTTTCATTGGCCTGCTCCGCTGGTTTACTACACTCATGTATATATCAATGACACTGTAATATACATGAGTGTAGTTACATGTAACACTCTTGCATATTTGCATACAATGTATGAATTTATTTCACTTTATGCTTTATAAACCACTTTTTTCATATCCTCATCTGCTCACATCAATTTTTTGACTCCCTGCGCATTTCCACTCTCTGGCTGAATCTGCCCTACTTTGCACGTTTGCTCTCAGTGATCATCCTACACCGACTTTCCCCACCCTCTCTCTTGCTCTGCATGATCTTTTCACACCTATACGTCTGCTCTCTGGGAATGCTCTGTCAACCTCTCTGGTGCCCATCCACATTGTATTTTAGCTCTATAGTCATGGCCTCCCACCCCCTGTTCTTAAGCACATAATTATGCCAAATAGTTCACTGGCATACATGGTATACACAACAGTATGTCATTACATAATACCAAGAGCGCATTAACCCCAGAGTGTGCACAGTCTTCACGAATGAAATTTCTAAACACTGGACCTTCGGTTCACCAAGCCAGCAAAATTTACTGGACCGGACTAAATTTTACTGGGACCAATATTATTTAGACATTTTTGACAATAAAGAACAAAACAGTAATATCATTTTGTATTTTACCTATAATAATACCTTCTACACACTGCTATGATAACAGTATTAATACCTATCAAATATAAATCACATGCCTTCTACACATGCACTACAATAAAAGCTGCAAAATAGAAGAACAAATCTGTGTTAGTCGTCAGTGAGCATGTATCACACATACCTTCTACAAACTGCAATGATAACAGTAAGGATACCTATCAAATATACATCACATACCTTCTACATACTGGGTAGTGATACCTATCAAATACATCAGATATGATACCTTTTACATGCTGCAATGATAACAGTAGTGATACCTATCAAATATACATCACATACCTTCTACATACTGCAATAATAACAGTAGACTAGTGATACCTATCAAATGTACATCACAAAAACCTTCTACACACTACAATGATAACAGTAAGGATACCTATCAAATATACATCACATATGATAA
This sequence comes from Priapulus caudatus, assembly GCF_000485595.1. Lineage (NCBI taxonomy): Eukaryota > Metazoa > Priapulida > Priapulimorpha > Priapulimorphida > Priapulidae > Priapulus > Priapulus caudatus. Next base: position 368,210 of record NW_014577269.1, on the reverse strand, counting down.
CTTCCGTACACTGCAATGATAACAGTATAGTGTCACCTATCAAATATACATCACATACCTTCTACACACTTCAATAATACACAGTAGTGATATACCTATCAAATATACATCACATACCTTCCATACACTGCAATGATAGCAGTATAGTGTCACCTATCAAATATACATCACATACCTTCTACACACCAGGCCCGTAGCCAGTTTTTTTTTTAATTTGCAAGAATTTCACCTCAGGTCGCTCTATTTTAGTGTAATAATTGCAAAATCTCCATCGTGCGGGGCGTGAACAGTGAACACCCCCTCCGCACCCTCCCCCCGCTCGGTCGCTTGGCTCCCTCGCCTGGTCGCTTCGCGCCCGAGCAGGGCGTTGTACAGGGGGGGTCCAGGGAGTCCGGACCCGCACCTTGCTCGCGCAGAAAACGCATCTGAGGGGGTGTAATTTTAAAAATTTTACCCAGACCCCCCCTTTGCGTGCTCGCAACTTCGTGTTACGGTTAGACCCCCCCTGGTACAAATCCTGTACACGCTCCTGCCGAGCAAATTGCCAACATTGAAAAACGAACCCCCCCCCCCCAATCATAAGCATACAAAGCTGGCTACGGGCCTGTACACACTACAATAATAACAGTAGTGATAAACCTTACATCCTATCAAATATACATTACATTCAAATTACAATTCAATACAATTCAATTTACAAATTCATTACGCACTCGTGTTCAGAACCCCATATCATTATTAATGATCTATTTGCTTTTAGGACCGCATTTTACACGACGCAATGCCATAAATTAGACTGGTACTCTTTCCCACCTCTCGGCTTAGTTGCTCGTTGGGCGACATAGTTGCCCAACGAGCAACTAAGCCGAGAGGTGGGAGCGAGTACCAGTCTATGCCATAAATTAGAACGGACGCGCGCAGGCTATATATGCGCAGTCATTGATCAAAGTGACGTTTGGTTAGCGATGAAACAGTTTAAAAAGTGTTATTTATACAGCAAGTAGTCTCATAAATACTTTGATACATTATTTAAATACTGTAACTAGAGTGGCTGAAAAAAACGGGTGGACCGACGGTCCATTTAACTTGTTAAATTTACTGGACCGAGAGAGATTTTGGTGGTCTCGGACCACGGTCCACCGCCTAACGTCGAAGACTGTGTACAACGCTGAAATAGGAAAACCATGGTGTCGTTTCAGCAAAATTAATAAAGTTTACCTACCTTATTTTGATACTTCTCTACCGGTATATTATGCAGGAGTCATAGCTAGCCAATATATAAGATCAACCGCTTCTCTCTACGATGTTCCTATGCCGAGATATAAAGCGATAAAAATCGAGTACTTCTAGGTAATCCTAGCGTCATATCACCGAGTAACACGCCTGTCCCGCGTTTAGTGACTGCTAATGTTGCTTCAACAAAGCTCGTATGTTTCCGTCGTTTATTGATAAATGAGATGAATAATATATCTAATATATATTTGAGTTCGTATGTATGTATGTATGTATGTATCTTCCCTATAGGCGGCCAAACCGCCCAAGCGATCTGGATGGAATTTCTACAGGGCCATCTCTTGTACCCGGGTAGTGTTCCTAGACGAAAAAAACCTGTCAAACCGTCAAACTCACCGAAAAATCCCTGAAAAACCCGTCAATTCGTACACTGTGCAGTGCTGCCACACAGAAAAATCGATGACTATTTCTTGCCATCGCTTCATCAGCTGTTGCTATTGTGAAACCGAAACCAGTACTAAAACAGAGCACAGCCAGGACCAGTTCAGAGGTTACGACTGCATTGTTTATCAAGAAGCTTTCAAATGAGAAGTGCAACTCATTTGTACATGCTGTTACGTGCCGTACGTGCCATACGTACATGCCGTACGTGGGCAGCTCAACAGTTCGAGACGCCACGAATCTTTACATATTTCCACCAGAGAATAACACAAAAAACATTGTTTATCAAGAGGTTTTCAAATGAAAACTGCAACCCATTCGTACATGCTGTTATAATAACTTTTTCTCATTTACACCATATTACTATTATGTTCCAGCTAGGGGTTCTAAGTTGGGTTGTGCTGTCACATAAATGTCATACGTAACAGTTTTTTCCCCATGCTAAATTGTAAATATTGATATTCTGTGCAAAGTTATTGTCGATTTTTACCCAATGTTCCTATTGTGTCCGATTAGTAGTAGTATGAATTAGTAGCACGATTTTACCCAGCGCAGCGGGTACCCGCAGCTAGTAGCTGAATATAACTCGTCACTGTGATCCTGCTTCTCTTGTTGAACGCGTTGTAATATAATTTACTTGCTCCTGCGATAGTGTTGGTGATTTAACATTCCTTTTCCTTCTACTATCTCTTTTCACATTTCCAGTCGCAGCCATGACTCAAACTATAACGTTTACTACAGCTAGACTGGTACCCGTCCCTTCTCAGACACCCCGCCCTATATCGAGCGGGGTGTGTGAGAAGGGACGCCACGGGTACCAGTCTATTACTACAGCTAGCATAAGTGGCGGCTCATCACCATGGCGACCCGACTCTTACGCTAGCTGTAGTAAACTCTGTAGTAATGATGTAACGAGTCAGCGCTCCAAGCGGCGACCGGAAGCAATATTAGCAGTCACTAAACGCGGGACAGGCGTGTTACTCGGTGACATGGCGCTAGGACTACCTAGAAGTACTCGATTTTTATCGCTTTATATCTCGGCATAGGAACATCATAGAGACAAGCGGTTGATCTTATATTGGCTAGCTATGACTCCTGCATAATATTCCGGTAGAGAAGTATCAAAATAAGGTAGGTAAACTTTATTAATTTTGCTGAAATGACACCATGGTTTTCCTATTTCAGCGTTGTACGCTCTGTGGTTAATGCGCTCTTGATAATACTGTGCGCACATGGAAATAATATTTTATGATGGGTCCTCATAGAACAGACTCTTGAACTATGCTAATTCCTTGTGTTGTTCTTGTAATTCTCAAATAACAGTTAAACACAAGCGGTGGGTGATTTTACAATCATAGCGATGATTTGTTTCATAAAAGAGTATACAAATGATAGAGTTGATTTGGATTCTTTTGTGGTAATGCACAGGTTGCCATACTGAACCTGTGGCCAGCATATCCATTGTATTATGTGTGTAGTCGTTATACGAATGATCAGTGACATTAATAATAGAAATCCCATGTAATCGCTAATTGCCATGTGCTTCTAATGGGTAACCTGGGGTCTGAATACTATGGTATCATGCTAATACTATTACCATTATGTGTTGCAGAATGGACAGATATTTGTGTTTAGTGGCATGTTGGAGGTTGCCACCAATGATGATCAACTAGGAATTGTCCTCGGACATGAGATGGCACATGCCATCCTCAGCCACTCCGTAAGTTTCACAGAAGTACCATGCTCTATGACATTCACAGATGACATTAATTAGTGGAATTTAATTGTGATTCAGTGTAACTATTTATTTGTAAAGAGTGCAGTTTAATTTCTATGAGTTTATATTAGCAGTGCTTGACTTTGTAGTGATGTTATGCCTGCCTAGTATTAGTTGTGTGTTTGTGCTTCATCGAACCTTTAAACCCTCTTACACACAATAAGAGTTGGCTTTCCATGCGTTTCACAAAGAGTTTTCTGTGTGTTAGGTAATAATTACTGTATACGCTGTATATTTCGCGGTGGTTTAATTTTCGAGAATTTCGCGAACCCGTCCCCGACCGCGAAAATAACAACATGCGAATAATTCATACCGAATAATACTGATTAATTCATAATTCACCGACCGAGAAATTAACCACTCGCGAAATTGTCCGTCAAGCCTGAATTCGCAAAAATATCTGTACGCAAAAAATATGGCGTATACAGTAGTCTAAACAGTTGTGGTATTTTGTGTTGTTTTTGCTGTTTAGGCTGAGCTGGTGAGCTATACACAACTGTTTGACATTGTTGTCATAATGACGATAGCAGCTATATGGATGGTGATCCCCAGTGATGGGATTGCCCTAATAACCCAGTGGTTTCTACACAAGGTTGCTGCAGTGAGTATATGCATGTACAATTCTAGTTGCCTATGTACTACTAAATTTTAAACATATACAAACAAAAACTACAGTGTCTGTTAACTACTGCGTGTGGGTTTAAAATGGATAAACCTCGCAACAAAACGCCTACATACATACACCTACTGTGAGCAGGCTTGCAGTATGCATTGATAGATCTCTAATGGCAAAAGGCAGTTAGTTGACGAGGTTCGCGCCGATCTCGCGTGAAATCTCGAATGGTAAATATAATAGAACAGCTGTATTGGAAAGCCAACAGTTTGTTGTTGTTGTTGTTGTATCTTGGCACCCTCTCTTAAATTTTACAAGGCAATCGATTCACAAAGTGCGGGGATTATCTAGAGAAAGAGAAGATTAATTCCGCCTCTGATTCTCTGAATATTAGTGTTTCGAATCACCAGAATTTTCCGCACATAATCTACCGCTGGTTTCAATTGTTATGTTATGTTATGTTCTCGTACTTGTCGGTGTCCACTACACTGGATATAATGACAAGGTACTAAGGCTGAGAGGGTCTATGTCCACCGGGGTACTGCCGGAACGTACCCTGGGTATGGTTCGGTATACCAGAACGTACCCTGGTACTATCTTATATGCCGGACCGTACCTCGCCTACTCCACTAACGAGTCTAGCGAGTTGCCTACGCCTACTCTCTAACCCTAACCCGAACCCTAACCCTAACCCTAACCCTAATCCTAACCCTAACCATATCAAATAGTGACCAGGGTACGTTCCGGTCCAGGGTACGTTCCGGCAGTACCCTGGGGGACATAGACCCTATGAGCGGTAGTAAGTGCATTCAGGGATAAACAGGTGCATAATGATGATGTGAGTGCAATGCAACTGGTGTACTCTTAAAGTGGGTTCGCGTGCATGTGGGAGTGAAGCCTTGACTTAAAAACGTCAACATACGTTGTTTCCACAACACCCACGGGTAGGTTGTTCCAGATTGGAATCATCCGGGGAAAAAAGGAGAATTTGAATGCTTTGTTGTTGCAGTCCAGGTGCCGAAATTTGTGGCGTTTTTTTTAGATCTGGTACCTGACATCCCCGGGATCAGATATCTATTCGCCGGTATTGCTATGAGGTGGTTAACAACCTTAAATACATCACTACACTCGAGTTAAAGCATACGATACATAAGTTGTTGCCACCCGAGTTGGATCTTAATGTTATGTGTTGCATCTTACTAAATGATGCATCAACACAGTTATGTAAGTAGCGTAGATTTATTCAACTCATCTCAACTACAACCACTTCAACTACTCTTGTCAAACTTCACACATTTCTCCATCCGAAACACTAACTTGTCAATAATGAATTACAAACAAACCACACTAATAAGCTGGCTTCTTGTCAACCTTTACACTAAATCACACACGAAATCTTTAACTTGAACAATGAATAATGAATTTAAACTAGCACACTGATATGCTATGCAAAAACAATTAAGTTAAACATCGAAGATGATCCTAGGTTTCACTGGTCTCCCCGACCTAGTTCGGTACACATCATCTTCCCCCTTCTTCTGGGGGTTTTGCCGGATTGGCTCACTGACATGGCGCCTCACATCAGTCTGGTCAGCCTTGTCACCCATGGTTGCCTTGATCCTTGACTCCCTCAGACGATCCAGCCGTGTCGTAACATCAGCCGGCTCCTTCGACGTAGTCGGGACTACCAGCTCTCCAGTTGTGGTCTTACCTACAACCGTAGGCACATGAGTCACCTTTTCATTTCCAAGAGCGTCATTGGCTCTAGAAACTCGCAAGAACTGTCTGTTACGTTTATACGTTCTACCGTTGCTAGCCGTCACCTCATATGTTCTGCTTTTGATCTGTTTAGTAACCGTAGCGGGCTTCCACTCTTTTAACCCTGTCTGAATCGGTTGCATCCTGACCGTGTCACCGACCCTCAATGGTGGAAGATCATGTCTGAACTCATTCTTACGCTGGGCCAGCGTTGCTCGCTTGTCGTCCATTTTAGTAACCTCGGCATCCTGGTTCGTTGGTCTTAATCTGTCTAATGTAGTTGGCAACATAGTTTTAGTCCTCCTGCCCACAAGTCTCTGTGCCGGGCTAGTCTGGAGACTCTCCGTTGGTGTGTTTCTTAGGTTGAGTAGTCCGAGATAGGGGTCCTCTCTAGATGCCTTACATTTTCGCATGAGTTTTTTCGCCGACTTTACCGCTGCCTCAGCCACTCCATTGGCCTTGCTATTCCCTGGGCTTGTCATTTCATGTGTAAACCCCCATTTTGTGCTGAATGTTCTAAACTTCTCCGAGTTGTACTGAGGTCCACCGTCAGTGATAACCGTGTCAGGTATGCCATGTCGGGCGAAATGATGTTTTAACTTGTCTATGACCGCCGCAGAGCCTGTGTCAATGAGGTAGTCAATTTCAAAGAACTTGCTGTAGTAGTCAACCGTGACTATGTATGTTCTACCTTCAAAGGACAACAGGTCAGAGCCAACCTTCTCCCACGGACGGCCTGGAACTTCATGCATGAACAATGTTTCAGGTCCTTGCCTGTCACTGTATGTAGCACACACATTGCATGCCTCAACATGCTGGCGAATGTCAGCCGACATTCCCGGCCAGAAAACTAACTCACGTGCCCTCCGTAGACAGGAGTTGATGCCCATGTGTCCAGCATGTACCTTGCGTTTGATATCCGCCCGCATGGACCTTGGGATAACTACTCTCTCACCTCGAAGTATGATACCGTCTTGCACTGAAAGTTCGTCTCTGTAGTTGAAAAACGGAGTGATTGTAGGTGGTAACCTTGATTTGTCATCTGGCCATCCTTTCATGATTGTGCTCTTGAGTTCTGTAAACGTCTGATCCTTTTCCGACGCTACCCGAATCTCCTCCAAACGGCCCCTCCTGATGGGAGAAAAGGAAACGTTGTTAACTGTTACAACGTCTGTGACTGGTTTGTCTGGTAGTGGATTGCGAGACAGTGCATCAGCCACAGGTATGGATGTACCTGGTTTATATACAAGTCCAAACACGTATTTCTGGGTCCGCAACAGTAGAGACTGTAGTCTCCTGGGTGCCTTTGACAACGGTTTTGACACAATCGCTACCAGTGGCTTGTGATCTGTGACTATTGTCACTTTCCGACCGTATGTGTAGTAATGGAATTTCTCCAACCCGAATGCTACAGCGAGCATTTCTTTTTCGATTTGCGCGTATCTTGTCTCTGTGTCTGTCAGAGAACGACTCGCGAACGCTACAGGTCGACCATCTTGGAGCAACACTGACCCCACTCCATATTCACTAGCATCATTCTCTAATACTAGATCTTTCGTAGGGTCGTAAAATGCAAGAACTGGCGTGTTGGACACCATCTCTTTCACCCGCAGGAATGCTTGGTCTTGTGTCGCAGACCACGTCCATGGCACATCCTTCTTCATGAGATTGCGTAGAGGCTGTACCACCTCAGTGAGGTTGGGCAGAAACTTGGCCATGTAGTTCACTAACCCCAAGAATCGACGTAGACCGTCCATGTTTGTAGGTGGTTTCATCGCCATGACAGCTCTGACTTTCTCATCATCAACCTGCAAGCCATCTTTTGAGATGCGGTGACCCATGAATGTTAATTCTTCCATCAGCAGCTGGAATTTATCGCTGTTCAGTTTGATCCCCTTTTCGCGACATCTTGCCAGGAATGCATCCAGTACCTGGTCATGTTCTTCGACTGTTGCTGCGTGAATTATCACATCATCGGCGATACATGCTACTCCCGTCAGCCCGCCAAGTGCATCAATGAGTCTCTTCTGAAAGATTTCAGACGAAACTGATGTGCCGAATGGGAGTCTCAGCCACCTATATCGTCCAAAACATGTTTGAAATGTCGTGAGCATACTGGACTCTGTGTCTAGTTGAACGTGCCAGTATCCCTGTGCTAGATCGGCCTTCGAGAACACACGGGATTGACTCAACTCATGTAGCATGTCATCTAATATTGGCAGTGTATAATGCTCCCTTTTTAGGGCCTTGTTGAGCTCCCGAGGGTCTAAGCATATCCGCAGCTTGCCAGACTTCTTTTCAGCAATCACGAGCTGGCTGACCCACGGGGTTGGTTCATCTACTGGAGTGATGACACCAATCTCTGTCAAACGCTCCAGTTCTGTTTTCAGTCTGGGACGAATTGCAAGTGGTACTCTCCTAGCAGGCATCACTACTGGTATCACTGTGTTGTCCACATTCAGGTGTGACCTACCGTGAAACGTTCCAAGTGTTTCGTCAAACAGAGCAGCATGTCTGTCAGTGATTGCCACAACTGCTACTCTTTCCACTTGCTCCTCGTTGACCACTATCAGTTTCATTTGCTCAGCTGTCTTTAGCCCCAGAAGGGGTGTTAGATCCTCTTTCACCACTGTGAACTCCACTGAATACTTCTTGCCCCCCTTAGGGTTACGTACAGTTGTACGACATGTTCCGAGAGGGCTGTACTCGTTGCCATTCCAGATCTTCAATTTTTTAGTCGTTGGGGTCACACTTGGTGCAAAACGAGCTGGCAGAATGTTCACAGATGCTCCAGTGTCCACCTGGAACACAACCTTGTGTTTCCCAATTGACATTAGGCACTTTATCTCTTTATACGGTTTAGGTGATCTGACAGAGTTGAGCCACTCTTGCCCGTCAGATTCACTCGATTCATCTTCTGCCACTCTGTGAACCTCCCTAGCTCGTGGCTGCTTGGAGTTGGGACATTTTTTCGCAAAATGATTTCTTTGTTTACATACATTACATGTCTTCCCCCATGCTGGGCATGCAGACTTTACAAACACATGTGAGAGCCTACAGAACTTGCAGATTTTTTCCTGTGGTTGCTGTGCCATTCTAAGGGGACGCGTCGCCTTCTGTTTCGGGGCAGTTACTTTGTTGACGGTCTCAGGGCGAAGCGTCTTGCATTGTGTGGCCGCGTTTTCTGCCGCCTTGCACACGTCAATGCATGTCACCAGTGTTAGGTTTCTCTCTTTCAACAAAGCCTGCTGCGTACTAGAGTCGTGTATACCTAACACGATTCTGTCCCTGATGATGGATGAAACGCAGCTGTCACAATAATTGCATGTCTTCACTAATGACCTTATGCTGGCATGAAAATATTCAAAGCTTTCAGACTCTTTTTGGTCTCTTTTGTTGAACAAATAGCGCTCGTAGGTTTCGTTGATTTCTCCAATTGCAAATTTGTCAAACTGCTCTAAGACTTCATCTACAGTTCTCTGTGATGCAGGTGTGCTGAACTGGAAACCGTTATATGCCTTGAGGGCTTCCTCCCCTAATGTATGCAACAACAGAGCTACTTGGTATTCTCTTGCCTGAGCTGCTAGATTTGTGATTAGCGCATAGTTACCCCACTTTTGTTTGAATATTTTCCAGTTCTCTGCAGGAGTACATTCATAACACACGGGCTGTGGTGGTCGTATGCCTGGTACCGGTCGCGGTTGTACCGGATGTTGTTCTTGACCATTTACACTTCTGTGGGGGGTCGCTGCCTCAGCACCAGCCCCGGCTAAATTAACGCCGTCTTGGCCCTCTGCCATGTTTGCTTGTTGTTTGCCTTTACTTGGGCTAATATACAATTAGCGACTTGTCAACACTCGTAGACAAACAGTACACCACAGTTAAAATGTTAACCATGCAGGCTCACACGATACACGTGCGACAGAGCAAAGTTCCAGAACAATCGATCCATCATTCATTTAGAATGCACTTTCTTGTACGACTGTTCATGTAGACATCGGCGTGCGTAGTTCGTTTACATGCTCCCACCATGTTACGTGTTGCGTCTTACTAAATGATGCATCAACACAGTTATGTAAGTAGCGTAGATTTATTCAACTCATCTCAACTACAACATGGAAGCTTCTCCTTGTTACATTCCGGATGTACGCGTAGCGCCATCTACTGGCATAATAACTCGTAAAGTATCACTTAACACTTAACAGTAATTACGGAACACTAAAGAGCTGACGTACTGCTATATCGCCCATAGGTGTTTGTAACAAATCTTGCAGATCTGTTTTGTATCATTTCTAGCTTATATTTATATTTCTCTTGGTGTGGGTCCCACACTGATGAACAGTAATCCAAGCTTGGTAGTACAAGTGTTTTGTACGCTCTTTCCTTAAGGTGCTGATGGCTGCAGCCCAGATTTCGGCGCAGGAAGCCTAACAATCTGTTGGCCTTCACACATATGTTGTTCACACAATTGCCCGTGGTTGTCCCTTCTCCAGTCTTCTATTTGTTCTCCATCCTTATATTTATTATAGCTATCAGTGTCACATTTATATAAATGATCCAAGTCCTTTTTCATATTCTTATTAATTCTATTACATCTGTCGTCACTGAAGTTATTTCTAAAGTAACCTTTGAGATCTATCACGCAAGTTTTGCATTTAAATGCAAAACACGAGTTGTTGTGAGCGAAGGTTGTGGTTGTGAGCATTTGAGGCTGTGATGAGTGCGACCAACATATATATATATATATTATTTATATGCTAAAAAAACACATTATCATTGTGTAGTGTAGAGTGTCCGTTAGTCGTTACAAGTGAGTGGAGTTGTGCAAGATTCCAAGTTTGGGCACAACATAGCCACGTAGATATGCTGTACATAATCATGCAATACACTTAGCTTCAAGAAACGGTCTTGCTAGTGTTAGAAGACCGAGTAGAAGACCTATATATGACTGAGTTAGCCCGACCAGGCTGTGCGACCGATTGTATTTCTTTATCTTCTAACCCTAGCAAGACCGTTTCTTGGAGCTACTATGTATGAGTATGATTATCAATGTTAAATAGTTCGTCTGTATGTCATTATCATCATTTATGCCATTCGAATTATACTCTATTTCATTGCATATATTTGCATTGGACTAGTATGAATTTCGTAAGTTCTCTCACTATCAACCTGTCTGGCATGGGTGGCCAAGCTCTAGGGGCCCCTAGCTCTATAGAAGTAGAACTATACTACTATAGCCCTTTGCTGGTGGCGGAGCGAAGGACTATAGTTCTAGAGCTATCTGGGTCCTGGAGGAACTCAAGAACTATCTTATCAGTATCAGACTCGGTTACACGATTATAGAGAAAAATTACAGGGGCTATTCCTCAGTGACATCCACACCGAAGGGGGTTACTATTTGTGGATGAGGGGTAGGGAGATTGAAAAGTTGGACATCATTTTGGGGGGCGGGATACTTTAATTGACAATGCAGTGTCATTAGAGCATAGAGATACAGTCGCCCTCGCCTAAGTCGAATCCAACAGGACTGGAGGAAAAGCTTCGACTTACGCGGATTTCGACTTCGGATCACTAGATATTGTATCTTTGTGGTCGCGTGTACATGTATTGTGTTGATATCGATGTTTTCAATTACACTTCACGCTAGTGTTGCCTTCATCGCAATTTGTGTTCTTGTGTTTGGTTCGATGATGCTAGTCATGAGAGTTAACACTTACGTGGAACCCTATGTCAGAATAACACAGCAGCCCGCGACACCCGTGTCTGCGGCTGTGCACATCATGGCTGCACACGTGCCTGCTGGCTGGGGCGGGATTAATTGATGTACGGGGGGGGGGGTGTCT
>NW_014577269.1:352458-354831 GCF_000485595.1 Priapulus caudatus | reverse complement strand
ATAGCTGTAGTTAGAACCTGACATGAACATTAGCATTAAACGCAGCCTCCCTGCGACAATAGCTGTAGTTAGAACCTGACATGAACATTAGCATTAAACGCAGCCTCCCTGCGACAATAGCTGTAGTTAGAACCTGACATGAACATTAGCATTAAACGCAGCCTCCCTGCGACAATAGCTGTAGTTAGAACCTGACGTGAACATTAGCATTAAACGCAGCCTCCCTGCAACATTAGCTGCAGTTAGAACCTGACGCGAACATTAGCATTAAATGCAGCCTCCTTGCGACAATAGCTGTAGTTAGAACCTGACGTGAACATTAGCATTAAACGCAGCCTCCCTGCTTCCTGCTAGGGAGAGAATTTTGGCACAATACCCTTTTAGGTTACCCCTCCATTATCTGTATTTTAAAAGATGAATTTCAGTATATTTGAAGTTAAAGAATTCCATCGTAACATAATCTATCAAGTTGGGATTTAGCTGAAGGCCTAATAATATCCACGTACATTCGCTCTAACCTTTTTTTGGCTTTTAAGGTGGTCGCCATACTTTTTAGCTCATCTGACATAGTCAGATGCAGCTTGTAGATCGCATGAGCGTGCGTGCGTCCGTCCATCCGTGCGTGCGTCCGTCCACAGTTGGGCACAAATCTAAACGGCTCGACGTACGGTCACGATATTCGGGACGTGATTGTTTCAGTCGCGTAGGGCATGTTCATTACTGTACATATTCGTAAATACAAAGAGCCTCCGACTTCAACTCGCGCGATGGAATTAATGCAGGGTTGAAACCATTGGGACTAGAATTCTTCTTCGATATAGCTGAAATTAGACTTGTGAATTTCGGCCTAGTCGAAGATTTATTAAAGTAAAAACAAAAGGAAAGATCGGGACATTTGTGGAGCTTCAACTTGGCTGATTTTTCGACTTGTGCAATGTCGACTGTATATGCTTGGGGTAATGATGTCTAGATCAAAAATAAACTACCTGTACTTACGTGTTTTGTCCTATGGACATGTGGGAGGGGGGTAAATATGGATTTATTGTAGACAAGGGAAGGGGTCTGATTTCGCCATTTTATTGTGGATGTCATTTCTTAATGTCGCACATCACTGTTTTCAGGGACTTGTCCTGATGTAACGTTTCCCCTTTCTCATTTATCATCTTCCCTTTTCGTTGTGTATTTCCTTGCATGATCCCCTTTGTGTTGTGTCGCGTTAACCCTTCCGGCTGTTACCGCTGGTCTAAGATGCGATCGCTAGAGTGTGGCATCGACTGACTCACCTCGTGAGGAAACAGGAAGGTGCGGGTGAGGAAAACAGACAGATCAAAACTCAACGGAGACAGATTACTTTATGTGCTGGCCATTTAATTATCAAACAACATCAGAATAAATACACTTATTTGCAGGTAGGTCTTACACGACAGATAGATTCAAAGCACAATAAGAACGTACGACACGGTAAGGAGGTGGCTTAAGGCACGGTAAGGATAAGTAACACCACGGAGAGAGAGTGAGAGTAGAAAACGTGAGCGCTCTCTTATAAGCGTGAACCGAGTTAATTCTGATTGGTCACTCGGTGAATTTAAACCGCATTCTTCTGCGACTGGTTAGAACAAAGCCCAATTAGCCGTCCTGATTGCAGGGGGTAACAATGGTGTGAAAATTTGTCGCGTACAGGCTCGCACACGTTCTGCGTAATTTTGCGTCTATGAATACCTTGTCTAGGGCAGGGTCTATGTCCCTGACTGACATATCCAACCCTGGAACATAGGCTGGTTCACCACAACGGACAAACACAGACACTTGGCAGCTCTGATAAGACATAACCTTACATAAATGAAAACAAGCGTATACAAGGAATCTACAGAAATCACGAATATATCTAGTATATATCTTCTATATAAAGCGTAGCGCACACGGGGAGAATTGAGTGCGCGCCAATGGCACCGAGGCGAGTTTGCCAATCTCCAGCGCTGATAACGGCTGACGTCAGATTCTTGTATAGTGTGTATAGATTAACTGGAGAAAACGGCGCTTGTTGCTTGCACGCATGGCAGACGTTTTCACTCGTGACAACAATTATCAAACATGATAGATATTTTCTGCAACGCTGTGAATGACCAAAATCTCTAGAAAATTAACCAGCACACGCAGCACATTTGCTGCCCACTGTATGCACATACAGCCAGGCAGTGCTGCCCCTGTATGCACGCACAGCCAAGCAATGCTGCCACCTGTATGCACATGCAGCCAAGCAGTGCTGCCCCCTGTATGCACATGCAGCCAAGCAGTGCTGCCCCCTGTATGCACATGCAGCCAAGCAGTGCTGCCCCCTGTATGCACATGCAGCCAAGCAGTGCTGCCCCTGTA
>NW_014577269.1:307217-351445 GCF_000485595.1 Priapulus caudatus | reverse complement strand
TGGGCACAAATCTTAACCGCTCAACGTACGGTCACGATATTCGGGACATGGGAGAAGGGGAAGGGTAATCCGAAAACGAGTTGGGATGTCGAAGCTGGGGGTCAAAGGTCAAATGTCAAGAGGTGTAAAAGAAGGGGGAACATTTCCTCCTTAACTTAAGGTATAGGGACGAAATGCAGAATTGCGGCACAAATCTAAACGGCTCGACCTAGGCTCGTGATAGTCGGGGTATAGCATCATGGTAGGAAAAGCCATCACTGTGTAGAAATTGGAGGTCACATTTCAAAGGTCATTGGTGCACAGGGCAGATTTTAGACATTTTCTGAGGACATGGGGGTAGATTCATCAAGCTGCGTACGCAAAATATTTTGCGTAAATCTTGTGTATACGCAATCGACGTTGCTTAGTTGCGATTCATCAACACAGCTATGCATGCACCTATACCTGCATAGGATTCAGGAAGTTTTGGTACAAACAGGATAGTCACATAGGTATCAACCTCAATAGCTCCATAACAGTCTGGCTCCAGAACCCCGAATGCCCAGTGGAAATACGACTCCTACAAAACAGAAGCTCATCATTCTTGAAATGTGAAAATACACGTGTACGGTTGTGAAGAGCCACAAGCAGCAAAAATGCACACATTGATCAACAGTAAGATGTTAAAGTTTTACTTTACTCGATTGATTTAGTTAATTGCATTGGTGTGTGAAACTAAAATTCAGATCAGGCCATCCTTAAAAAATTATATGTTTGCTGTCCTCCGACCGACCCACGAAAATAGCCACGACCCAAAAGTTTTTTTTTACATTTTGGGTTCCATATTTTATTTTTTTATTTTTTTATTTTTTATTTTTTATAGTTAAGACTGAAACACAAAGCATGTGCGGCAAACATGAGGACAGACTTAAAATAACTATTATGCCTCTCACAAAAAAATGACCTACCTACCTACCCACTAAAAAAAATCATGGGTCGGGGGACAGCAAACATAGAATTTTTTAAGGGTGGCCTCACATATATATTTCATTGTCATATGGTTGCAAAGAACCTGGTGACTATAAATGAAAATTTCTGATTATCACTAGAGACCATTGCTAAATTGTGGAGATCATAGGTTGGTGACTTAGATTTTGGTCTTGACCAAGGGATTATAAAGAAAATACAACTGCAGATTCATATTCCCAAACGTTATTGTGGTAACATTACTCCAATATCTTGTGCACGAAGATAAATGCACTGTTTTACATTAAATTTAAAAGACCCCCTTTGGGTTGAATCAAGGAAGCTACATTCACCCATAGTTTTGCAGCCTGCTCACTTGTCGAAATAAAGGTTCATAATCAGAGCAGTAGCGCGCGTGGTGTACTCACCCCCTTGCAGAACCACCCACGATCCAGGAGCAACTTTCCAACTTGATCTCAGGCTGTGCAACACAACATGTAAAATGATTAATTGCAGTGATTCACAACGTTTCTGCGTCTGAGCGAGAAAAAGCATGTGTAAAACTGCAAAAAATATGCACAATTCTAGTTTGGGTCTCCGGTACATATAGTTGCACAATCCTAGTTTGGGACACCGGCCCTCATTCTCACAAATGTGCTAACCTAATCCAGGGTGCTAGACTAGAATTGGGCCCAAAGATGTACTATGCACGTCTGTTTTTGTCATGTAGCATATAAACTGCCCAGAAAGTCTTGCTCAATTGTAGTTTGGGACCCCTGTATATTGTATATAGTTTTTGCATGTGTCCTAAACTAATTCGGATGGGCCAAACGTCTTATAAGTTATAAGCAAATTGCTGATCGTTACTACTATAGTTAAGACATTAGTTGATCCCACCCTGGAGACAAGGCTGCATGCGCCTACATGCTACAGTTATTTTATCATCACTAAGAGCGTTATCATTATCCATGGATGCGTGAACAGCAATAACTAGTATACTTTACATAGTTAAAGTACTACTACTAAGTTTACATGATATACATATTACATATACATGATTCATTGATTGTATACATATTACATAATACATATACATGATTGTATACATATTACTGTTATTAGTATTATTACTAGTTATATAGATAATAAGTAATAATGTAGTATCTTATTACACTGTACTAACTACTATTACTATTACTAGTATTACTATTACTAGTATTACTATAGTATTACTATTACTTGTAATGTATCACTATTAGTACTAGTACTAGTAGTAGTACTACTGTTACGTCCAGTCTGGCCGTTTAGGCACTGAACTAGGCAGAACAAATATCCGCTGGCTCAAACGTCAACCAGTAAGAACGGCTGCCATTGCAAGAAGAACTTCTTTATTATATCAAAGTCACACGCACCACACATACCGGATACCACTGCGCGCGGTAACCCTGCGCGTCTTAAAGTAGGCCGTCGCGTAATACATAACATACCTTTCCCCTTAGTTTGGACCTTCCTAAATGTATGATATACCTTATTACAGTTCATAAATATATCAGTATCTCTGTAATACTCTGATAACCGAAATTGTATGCCATCTTTGTATATATATATATACATGTATAATTTTATTCTCTTGACTGAAAATAAAAGTTTTGTAAAGCTATCCAGGGTTTAACCGTCTCTGTCTATGTTGCTCTACCCTAACACCAGTGACTCTCATTAACGAAAAATCAACATTGTTACAAAGTCACAGATTCAGCTGATCTGGAGCCTTCCGGATTCTCGCCGGATTCCGACGGACCGCTGCCACAGGTCTGCGTTGAACTGCCGTCACCGGTGGTGTTCTATGACTCGTTAGAGTCTTCTCCGGGCTGCTCACTGCTGGAGTCGCCTTCTTAATAATGGCCTCACTCTCCCCCATACCAGCGTTTCGACTACCACCAGAGATGAACGCTGGAGATGACATTTCCGGGATGGTACTGTTCTGCGGTGCTGCTGAACTAATGTCCGCCGATGTTAACTCATCCAGATGTCTTCTCCACAAAGTACCATCGACGTCGACCTTGTACGATAGTGGGCCTGTCTGGGAATGAATCTGCCCGTGCACCCACTTGTTTCCACGAATACGATAATCACGTGTAATCACCGTCTGTCCCACTTCCAGCCGTCGAACACCAGAATCTCGAGTGTTCATGCTCATCTGCTTACGTTGCACTGTCTGTGCCAGATTCGGCTTCAACACATCCAAACGTGTTCGTATGTTGCATCCATACAGCAGCATGGATGGCGATTCATTTGTCGTCGCATGTGGTGTGATGCGATATTTGCATAGGAAACAGTTCAGCCTCTGGTTTACAGAACTGCCTTGTGCTGCCTTCAGGGCACGTTTGAACGTCTGGACAAACCGCTCTGCCAGGCCATTTGTTCTCGGATGAAATGGCGCTGACGTCGTATGACGAATTGCGTTAGTCATCGTGAACTGCTTGAACTCTTCTGAACGAAATTGAGGTCCATTGTCCGAGACAAGCTCAAGAGGGTTCTCAGTCGGTTGATTGTGGCTGTGCTAGTTGTACTCTGCATATGGAATACTTCCGGCCACTTCGAATAGGCATCCACGACTATCAGAAACATCGCTCCTTCAAACAGGCCTGCAAAATCGATATGTAACCGATACCAAGGTGCTCCAGGCAAACTCCAAGGGTGAACAGGTGAAGCTGGCGGTGTGTTCTGTCTTGAGACGCACCCCTACATGCTTTTGCACATTGTCTCAATGTCTCCGTCAATGCGTGGCCACCACACATAAGAGCGCGATAGCATTTTCATCTTGACAATGCCAACATGCCCCAAATGTATCTCGTCCAGAACTCTGGATCACAGCGATTCAGGGACAATCACCCGGTTTCCCCACATAATACACCCTTGATGCACATTCAGTTCGTCCTTACGTGCCAAGAAATTTGCCAAGTGCGTATCGCTATTCTTTTGATCAGGAAAATGTCCGCTCATGACAAACTTCAACACTTGTGACAAAACTGGATCACGTCTCGTTTCCGTACTGATATTCTCACACGACACTGGAATGCTTTCCCAATGTGTGGTATAGAAAATGTCAACTGGGTCACTGTCTCCTTCGAACGTATCCACTTCCGCCAGTGGAAGCCGCGAGAGTGCGTCAGCATTCAAATGCTTCTTGAAGCTTTTGTACTCAATGTCGTACTGGTAACTAGACAAATACACCGCATACCTCTGCAGTCTTGCAGCTGTCATGACGGGTAGGGCCTTAGACAGGTTGAATATACCGAGTAATGGCTTGTGGTCCGTTACAAGCGTGAACCTATGTCTGTACAGGTACGTGTTGAACTTCCGAACACCCCAATACAAGGCCAAAGCTTCCTTGTCTATTTGGGAGTACCCTTTCTCGGCTTTGTTCAACGTTCGCGACACAAACGCTATCGGTCTCTCTGTGTTGTCGGAACACACGTGCAAGAGTACACATCCAATGCCATATGGTGACGTGTCGCACGCTACTTTCATTCGCAGTGACGGATCAAATTGACACAGTACCTTTTCAGAGCATATCATGTCCTTGATTTGCTGAAATGACATTTCACACAGAGGGGTCTATTCCCACTGTTTGTCGTCATGCAACAGATCATGCAATGGTGCCGCAACCGTCGACAAGTTCTCCAGGAAATGGTGGTAATAATTCACGAGACCGAGAAAAGCACGACGCTCTGTCACACTCTCAGGCTTCCTTGTATCTCTCACCGCTCGGAGCTTCTCGGGAGACTTGTGCAATTCTTGTGCATCTATTTCGTGTCCACAGTAGCTGATTCTGTCTTGGAAAAATTCACACTTATCCAAGTTTGCCTTAAGTCCATATGACTCCAACCGTTCAAACACCATCTTCAGATTGCTCAAGTGTTCATCATCCGAACAACCGGACACAATTATGTCATCCAGCATACATTGTGTGAATGTAACGTTCTGTAGGACCTGGTTAATCGCTCTCTGCCACTGCGAAGGTGCACTTGACACCAAAAACCAGGCAGTTGTAACGAACAATCCCTTGTGCGTGTTTGTAACCAGCATGTTCTTCGACTGCTCGTCCATTTCCATGTGGCATTACGCCTGAGTTAGGTCAATCTTGGAGAATTTTTGTCCACCTGCCAAACTAGCGAAGATGTCTTCTATTCTCGGTAGTGGATACTTATCTACACACATAACTGGGTTCAGTGTCATGCGGTAGTCTCCACAAATGTGGATTTGTCCGTTTTTCTTTACTGCCGGTACGATGGGTGTTGCCCATTTACTGTGTTCGACTGCTTCGATTATACCTTCTTGCTGTAGGTTTTGTAACCCGTCTTCGATCTTGGACCTCAACGCGTAAGGCACTGTCATAGCCTTGTGAAATCGAGGCTTCACATCATTTTCCAAAATGAGGGAACCCTGGATGTTTTTCAGTTTTCCAATTCCTGGCTGGAATATTACCTTGTGTTCCTCCAATAACGATTCCAGTCTCTTGGAGCTATTGGTCGATGGTGCCTTGAGCGACTTAACTTCTTGCCAATTCATGTGCAGCTTAGCCAGCCAGTCCCTACCAAACAACCTTGGGCCATCTGTAGGTACAACCAGCAAGTCCAACTTCTCCTCCTGTCCATTTAGTTGAACAGTAACATGTAGCTTCCCGATTGGTTTAATCTGGTGACCGGAATATGCGTGCAAGATGTCACCTGGTTTCTCGAGGTTAACATCTCAGTTCCTGGGAGTTTCTATAGTCCCTCTCCGAGATGATCGACACCGACGTCCCCGTATCCAGGTCCATACTGAAATTCTCTCCCTCAATCCCGGGATGTACATAGATGGGTGAGCTGTGCTTAACTGTACCCAAATCCAAATGGTGTAAGATGGGCTCCTCTGAGTCACCGGCATCCTGCGCCGCGTATACAGACTGTACATGTATGTTTCTATTTGGCCGTCCACCGTCTCGTTGCTTCTTTAAACACGCTTTTTCAATGTGGCCTTTCTTGTCACAATAATAACATGTACTGTCCATGAATCTACAGTCGTTGGCCGTGTGATTCCCATTACATCGGCAGCACAGGTACTCGCGTTTCCTTTCACAACGCGTAATATATCCACGTCGACCACCGACATTTGTAGCTTTCCCGCCACGAAACTGTGCGGAACTGTGGCTTGGCTTAGCATGCATAGTCATCACTTTGTTTACGCTGGCGTGCGTCATGCCTCGCACCTCCGCCGCATCTCGGGATGTCGTCTCCATGGCCACACTGATCTCCACCGCTCTCTCCAACGTTAATGTTCTCTCAGACAATAGCCGCTTCTGTATGTGCTCATGCCTCAACCCGCACACAAACCTGTCCCTCATAGTGTCGGCTAGCACCGCGCCGAACTCACAATGAATAGCTAGCCTACGAAGCTCACTGACAAACGTCATCACACACTCGTCCGTGTGCTGTTTGCTAATTAATTAGACTAATCGCGCTTCAATAGACTCAAAATTCACAGAGATTAAGGCTACGGCATGTGTCTATAATAGCTAGAATTTATAGAAATGTAACTCAAATCGTTCGCTCCATAGCATAGCGTATGCGGCGGGAGTGGGCGGGGTCTATTTTTATCCTCCAATCACAGGTCGGAGCAATTCCTCTGTTTAGGCGCATGTCTACCCAGTTAGCTAGACATTTGCTAGAAATGCTTGAAGAACTTTTTTCGCTACTCGGCGCGCTTGGTTTGCTGTAAAAAACCGACTTTAACTTTTTTGTTCACATTGTAGCAATATATAGCGCTCATGCGTAGCGTTGACTCTGGCTAAGTTTAGAGGATCTGATATATAGGAACAATACAACATGTCTCCGCTATTCTTAATAAATCCAGTTTACAGTTAGTTTCATTCTCACTCTTATCTGCTATTGTATCTCTGCATAGTTACACTCCTCATCAAACTAAAGATTTGAACATGGTGTCCGAAGTGCCTAAACTGTGAACAGTGGGAAGCTTGAACTGTAAGTGTTCCATAAGAATTCACGTGAAATTCCGGAGTGCTCCGACTCGGACAGCCTCGTGATTCCTGAACAAAGGACTACAGTAGACTGTATGGCAAGTACTGTAGCTATGGCTCTGCAACGTCTCCCTCCACCATCGAAGTTAGAACTTAATTCTAAAACCGGGGCCAGTCTTGCGAATGATGGAAGAAATGGAGGGAAGAGTTTGTACTGTATGCTGAACTAGCACTCAAATAAAAACGCTGAAATACCTGATAGGCCCGGAATGTCGCGAAATTTACACGACACAGAGATCGGATCCGGAGGAGAAAGACAGAACGATAGAAATTGTTCTCCGACAATTTGATACATACTGTCAACCAAAGAAAAACGAGACTAGAGCGTTTCAAGTTTAATATGCGTGTACAAGGTGATGAAACACTTGAGAAATTTATCACCGATGTGAAGACGCTATCTCAAACGTGCAACTTTGGGGATCTAGCTGACTCCTTAGTGCAAGATAAACTTGTATGCAGTGTAAAAGACCAGCACCTGAGAGAAAGGCTAATGAGAACTCCTGAGCTAACACTGGATAAAACTATTGAGCTAGCTAGAGCAGAAGAGCTTTCGAAACAAAATGTAAGAACTCTAGATGGAGGTGCAGCTGCAGAGGCAGCAGTACACAAAGTGAGGTATACACAAAGAAGGTGTACCGTAGTCCAGACTACAAAGGTAGAAAGGAACACCCTCACAAGGAAGAGAAACCAAACGCTAGAGAATGTTTGTACTGTGACAAGACACATGTACTGAAACGAGAGCTATGTCCTGCCTATGGACAAATCTGCAGATAATGCCACAAACCAAACCACTTCGAGGCAAAATGTGAGAGTCTGCACAAGGGGAGAAACCAGCCTCGCTGGAATAGTAAAGTTGCGAGACATCATATCAACGTAGTTACGGATGATTACGATGTGGAGAATTATCAGGAGCTCCTGGTTGTTCATGAACAACCTCTCAAAGATCACGACAAAACCTGTAATTCTGTGCGCGGCGTCAGGAGAAATCCTTTCCTACCGACAGATCTGTCGCCTCCACCAATCGCACCAATCGCACCAAGCCCCAATCGCAGGCAGTCCTCCTAAAAGAACGCCACCTGAGTTGAAGACATCGACACGCACTCCAGTGGTTGTGTCGAGATGTGGCAGGAAGGTTTACAAACCGTTCAAACTTAATCTGTGAGACGTACAGTGCTAGGATGAATTAATCATTATTCAAAGTAGCAACATGACAAGTTAATTCGAGTTCATTTTACTAGAAAGTTGTGTTTAGATGAGTCAGACAGTTTGAAGCATTGCAAGACTGATTTAATTTAATGTACTCAAGATAAAGGGTATATTTCACTTCTATAGAAATCGGAAGTGAGATTTTCTTGTCGAGACTCTGTAATGTTTGTTTGTTGAGTAACGGTCAACGGTAATTAGTTTGAAGTTTGTTCTTTTATAAAGGACAAAGCATGTAACAATATATAGCGCTCATGCGTAGTGTTGACTCTGGCTAAGTTTAGAGGATCCGATATATAGGAACAATACAAAATGTCTCCGCTATTCGTAATAAATCCAGTTTGCAGTTAGTTTCATTCTCACTCTTATTTGCTATTGTATCTCTGCATAGTTACACTCCTCATCAAACTAAAGATTTGAACACACATGACTGTACATGAGTATAGATTAGTCTAGTACATATGGCGTGCGATAGATGGCGGAACGAGGCTATATCCATAGCATTTGCCTACGACTTTGCTTGCAGACGGGTCGGCCGGCTATGACCGGGTATAACCCACCTAACGGCTAGACTCGTATCCGCTCGACAGTTCCACACGCTTCAGTGTAGCGAACGATACTTGCCTGATTCAAGGTGGCGAACGTGTACCACTCTAGCTATAACCGCCCCAAACTCCATCCAGCGCAAACTGCAAGAGAAACTGAAATTGGAACTAGCCTATCTGCAGACAGCATCATGCAAGCACCATCATAACGTTACTGTCAGTGCTATATGTGTTTATTGGTGTGTTGATTGACCATCTTTTGTTTCCAGGTAGCTGTAACTGTAATAGTAATACTGTAACGAAGTTGTTTACGTTACTATACAGTTGTAGAATGTTATGTCGTATGTGTAGCCAAAAGACATAGACAAAGGCAAGTCAGAGAATAAATACCATGACTGATGATCCTTTAATTTCGTTCACTATACTGTTACAAATGCTCTGGCGGTCGCGTCTGAAGTTGGGGGCGAATTCCCCGATTTCTGCTCGCGCATCCGTTTATATAGGCGCCCCCCCACGCACGTGGTACATGGCAACCACGTGCCATGTCCCACCAACCACCGTGTCCCGCGCATCTGCGTTAGCTTGGCTTTACCCTGCTCGCACTGGACGGTGGCGGCCCCTAACGGGAGCGACCCGCTATTCTGCCATGGCACCGTCCGGGAGGTGGCTCCGCCTATCCACGCAAACGCGTCACGAGCAGTCAAAATGGCCGCTGCCCCATGCGCTAACAGCTTTTCACGGTGCGTTTAGCGCATGTAATCCAGCCCGGCGAAAACCCCACGGTCGAGCGGTTCTAAAGTCGCTCTGAATTAGCCGCCGGGTCATCACCGGGCCTGTCCCCACGCTAGGCCAGTACCGCTAATCACGGTCACGCACACGCCCGCTAATTGGGGAAGGTGGTGCTAATCCCCTGACCAGCTGGCGTGGGTGCGTGACAGGTCGTGACATAGCGGCCCCGGCAGCGTGCGGACAGCGCGGGCGGGCCGCCATCTTGGATTGCCCCGCCCGCCCGGCCAACAGCTGTATTGATCGCTCGTGGTTGCTAGGGGCAACGCCGCAGAACAAATGGCATAGGAGCCGTATTGATCGCGGTGGTTGCTAGGTGGTTGCTAGGGGCGGCGCCGTAACATGCCTCCGTCATGCCTCTGTCGACCGCCCGGCGCGACTCGTCACGCGTGAGGGGGGGGGAGCACCCTGTAACACGTGGTCGTTACAATACTGTATAGAACATTGACGATATTTCTGTGGTACTGGCGATATTTCTGTGCTACTTGACGTGTGCCTTCACGGACGATTTTGCCCGTCCTCAAGTATGCCGTTAGTCAATTATGAAGTATTCTGTAAGTATTGTTCCGTATGCATTCTTTCTGTGTCTTCATTTTCCTCGTGGGGCATGTCGTCGCGCAATGTCTCACAATTGAACGACCATCCAATGTAAAGCATATAGGCGTACAGTGCTAACATATTATACGATATATTGCCATGTATTTGTAACTATCACTTGCTATATCCGTTACTTGTCACAGTGACGTTAAATTGTTACTATTGCTGATATCACTGACATGCTCAAATAATTGCCTCAAAATGCTACAAGACTGTGACAATACATTAGTATATATATATGTTAGTGACGAGTAAATTTAAACTAGCTGTTACCATAACAGATCAAAGAAACTTTATCACCCATTGTACTAACAATAAATTGTTACCATGTGTTAATTATGCTACTGAAGAGTTACTTTGAATTGTTAGCATACACTATACATCACTATATCTAATTGGGAAATTTCGTCATTTAACTGTAATCACCCATGGTCCCAATAAATTCTTACGATATTTTAATCAACTTGTATCTTGTATCTTGGTACCCTCTCTTGTAGTTCACAAGGCACTCGATTGAACGAGGTGCGGGGATTATCTAGAGAAAATGAGATTACCTTCCTCAGCGGGGGGCTGTGTCCCCCGCTAAAAGTGCGGACTGTTTGCTGGCAGCTATGGAGCCGTGCGCCGCCTTATGCATTCGGCGCACGGATCCATAGCTGCCAGCGCTGCATACTGTCGTAGGAAGTTCCTGCGGTCGCGTGCGCCTTGCTGCGGAACTGCGCATAATATCTGCGCTCAGCGCTTAGGATCAACACCTCATTTTGGCAACACTTCTCTGGTATCCTGTCTCTCTGGCTCCATCGTTCCTGGTCCCATGCTTCACACTTCTACACGTGAGACCGCTTTGCGATACAGCTGTTTTATTATATTTACCATTCGAGATTTCACATGAGATTTCACGCGAAATCGGCGCGAACCTCGTCAACTAACTGCCTTTTGCGCTGTAATGATACATATACCTCTCGATTAGATCCGTATCTCGATATTAGCCTCTCCATTCCATTCGTTCGATTCAATTCCCAAAATATTGAAATGTTATCTTATTTTGTATATTTTTATTATTTCGCAATAAAAACTTTTAACCAACTATCACATTCTTTCTCTTTCTTAATTTTATTAAACAAAATCACTAAGCAGATTAAAATAATAACAGTATGTTAAGTGATATGTTTATGGATGCCAGTAGATGGCGCTACGCGTTTATCCGGGAGATAGAGACAGAACATGTATGGCGGGCTTTTGTAATAAAGAGTGACGAGTGCTCCTGACAAAACATATAGTCTGATTAATCTGAGCAGCAGTACAACACGTAACACAGTATACTCATACATAATAGGTCAAATGACTAGAAATTATGAGAATTTCTCAATGAATACTAAATGGTGAATAGATTAGACACCCACTTGTTAACCATGCAAACATCTTAAGTAAGTGGGATACTAAGTCAAAGCTTAAAATAAACTTAAAGTTAAAGCTTAAATAACACCATACTTTAAGGGATACTTTCCTCTAGAGTTTAGGAGTATGTTATGATGGTAGCTAGATTCATAAATAATTGCATATACCTACAAATTTCTATAATTACGCATTTACGTTTGTTATTAAACAACATTGAATTTCAAAATCTTCATTTTTGGGCACTCATATGACACCCGGGATCGTGCTGCCACCCTGAAAAAGTTGCGCATTTGCCAATTTATTTTGCACGTTACAGACCGAGGGCTAATCACAAAAGTCCAGTTATATTTATACCGAAATGCTATTTAACCAAACGATAATCATTTTAGGACACATTCATATTATAACTGAAACGAAGCGTCGGTTATAAGATAGTGCAATCCTTTTGCTGTTAAATTAATAAATAAGAAACACCCTCGGTCTGTAGCCTGCAGCCGAAACATTGCTTTGCGCAACTTTTTCAGTGGATGCGCTCCAGTGGTGCCACCATCGTTGTAAGCAAGATATAGCCGTCAGTTTTTAAACATTTTAAAAATATTTCTAATAAATTTTTTGGACCATAAAACTTATTATGTATCGTAATTTTAACCTATTTTAACTGAAAATATTTGAAGAACCTAGAGTAATAGATGCCTTTCAGTATGGGGCACAACCTTGGCAAAAATTGATAAAATTGATTGCAGGTAGACATACTACGTCAATTATGTACTGGTTCTACTGGACAAAGCTTTGCCAAAAAACAATTAAGTGTTAAAGTGACCAGAAACTGGAAACTATAAGATTGATTGTAGGTAAATACGGTATATATTTTCTATGTACGGATTTGTCAGATTTTGAGCGGATCTGTTGGTTTATAAAATGACAAATCCGTACGGATTAGTACTGAAACTCGGGGAAACTCTAGCCCGGTAAACGTGTTAGCTATGTACTGTACCCGGGAGGGGTCACTCTATATGCCGGTATTACCCCATGTGCGTTCTCACTAAAAATAATAGGCCCCCTAGTGCGAACTGCACATTGGAAAACCCTACCCCCTATTGCAGAACCAATTGACGAATACCACCCCCTATTGCATACACAATAAAAATATCCCACCCCCTATTGCATACACAATGAAAGAGTCCTACCCGGACCCTTACCCCCTATTGCGAGGTCTTGCAGACAAGTGGAGGACAAAGAGTGGAGGGAATGGAGGGGGCCAAGGGCGTCGGAACTGCCGTGGCAGCCGCGGCGACCGCCGCGGCACTTTTTTCAGGCCATAAATTTTTCTTAACCAAAATCTTTCAATAATTTATACCATCTTTTGGCCGCTACATATATCATGTATATACGTGTAATCTAGGCCCTATAAGCGGAGACCAGGGTCAGATGAGGTCAGGTCAGGGGCATGTACAGGGGGGGGGGCCAGGGGATCCAGACCCCCCCCTGCTCGTGCAGAAAACGCATCTGAGGGGGTCTAATTTCAAAAAAATTCTGGACCCCAGACCCCCCTTCGCATGCTCGCAAGTCTTACGGTTAGACCCCTCCCTGGTCCAAATCCTGTATACGCCCCTGCAGTTCACCTGTAGCTATAAAATTTTATGATCCAAAACTCTGCCACACATTCCTCTGCTCTCCGTCTACTCCTGATTCTATGCAGGCAGCATGCCGTTGCGTTATATTGAGGGAGCATGCTTTGCCCAGGGTCAGCGCGTTTCATGACGAATATTAACAGTTCGTTTGTGAGCACCAGTACAATTGTATGCATGCATGTCTTGAATGGGAATGTATTTCAGGGAGTTTTACCAAAGGTTATTCCACTGTTAAAGTGAGAAAAATAAATTTGGAGTTTTTAGTCATTATTGAATATTTTAATTCTATGTTAAGCAACAAATCTTTCAAATCATCATGTATTTTTCTAAAATTACAGTGAAACACTTTTGTGCTAAATCACAATGCTCAGAATTCACCAGAGCCCACCATTTGCCTTGTAGATTTCAATATTTTCACGGGGGAGGGCATGCCCCCAGACCCCCTAGGGTGGGTTCGCCTCCCCGGGGCTCGCCCTATCACCAAAGCCGTGGCACTATTTTATTGCTTCCGATGCCTTTGGAGGGGGCCCGTGAGGAGGGCCTACTGCGGGCGCGGTGCTTGACTTGAACTATCCCGAGGGCTTATTGCGGGATTAGCTTTGTAAAGGCGGGGGCCTATTTGCTCCCTCGCGGGTTAGCTTTAGAAGTTGAAAAACACCCCCTAACCCGCAAAATTGGGAACGCACATGGGGTAATACCGGCATATATAGTGACCCCCCCCCCGTGGTACTGTAGCCGCTGATTAGCTGACTGGCGAGTCGTGACTATTGACCAATCACAGCGCGCATCTCGTACACGCTTGCGCCGACGCATACAATCTAAAAATTGGAGCAGGTTGGATCAAACCGAAAATACGGGAAAAATATCGAGGATCGGATCAAGGGAAGAGAATCTCGATTTGATTTGATTTCGGTGGATCATTACAGCCCTTGTATGCAAACATCACGAAAGGTTCTTATTGAGCCATAAATGTGCTCCGAAATTGAGTATTTTCATGGTATTTTGAAACATCGTCAGACGCAGCTTCGGCGTACAGATACACATAGAGCGTTGTAACTGAGAATGCTAAAAGTAAGCTTATGCTATCGCAAATAGTTCCTGGAAAGAAAACATATTTGTTTGCTGATTTAGGGGTAGAAATTAGTTTGAAAATTACAGGCTAGCCAGGCCTTGTAGGCAAGGGATTTTACAGGCCCGCCAGGCAAATTACAGGCCCGCATCATTCCCCGGATATTGCAGCTTTAAAAAAAATAAAAGACTGAAATTTGAAATGTTTACAATGGTATATTTACAGTAATACAAAGAACATATGCAGTGACTACTGTCCTCCCTGGTGTCCTCGCTCTGTGGACTTTTTTAACTGTTGGCTGGCCTGCACTACAGCAATAGAATGTACACAAACTCTTCATGTTTACTCCATGTCTAATTCATCTAAGGAAATGTCCACTGGGGCCGGATTCAAGAACAGTTTGTATGCACAATATCGTGCGTACCTACGTTCGTACGCACAAACAAACATTTAGGTACGTCTCCATCATCATCATACGCGCGTTCGCACACACCCACAGTGGTCATTTACTGTGTGGATCTTACATCTTGAATGATAAAGCTAATGTTTATGGCATATAGGGCAGAGAAAAACAATGCTCTGTTGGGTCGGTTAGTTGATTTCATGGCAAGAGCAAATGAAAATGTTGAGTAATGTAAACATCTAAGGAACCAGCCAAATCGGGCAAAGATCGGGTTGAGTTTTTCCTGGCAGACATGAAAGTTGAACACACACCCCACCTCACCTCACCTCACATACACTCACATCACCTCACACGCACACACCCCCATACACTCACCTCATCTTGAGTTTGTGGGTTGCTGGATATGGCATTGACTGCTTTAGTCACAGCTTGACATGTCTTTTTATTAACTAAAGCTGCCAAGCTGCCAGCAAAACTTCCAAACGGTCCTCTTTCTCTGTCCCACTTCATAATTTATGAAGTCAATTTCCTCTGCGGAAATATTTCTATTCTTCCGCCTCTTTTACAGTTGCCGTGTGTATTTTAAATAACTTTGCTCTCACCACACTCTGAGAATTATGGAATTCAATCACACTTACAATACATATTTGCATCTTAAAGGAATACTTGACTATGTTCTAGGGTTATTTTCAGTTGATTTAGGTTAAAATTACGGTACATTAAAAATTTCATTGTTCAATCACCATTAGAAATATTTTTAAAAACGTTTTAAAACTAATGACTACACTTTGATTACAACGACGGTGGCGCCACTCAAAGCGCACTATCTGAAAAGTTGCGCAAATGGACTTTTCAGCCAAGGGCTACAGACAAGAGGGTGTTTCTTATTTATTAATTTAAGAGCAAAAGGATTGCAATATTTTATAAACGATATATAGTATGAGTTATAATATGGATAAATTTGTCATAAAAATATAAAATATCGTTCGGTTAAATAGCATTTAAGTATAAATATAATTGCACTTTTGTAATTAGCCCTTGGTCTTTAACGTGCAAAATAAATTGGCAATGCGCACCTTTTTCAGGGTGGCAGCACGATCGCGGGTGTCATGTCAGCGCCCAAAAATGAAAATTTCGAAATTCAATTTTGTTCAATGTCACGAATGCGTAATTATAGATATTTTTAGGTATGTGCTATTATTTATTAATCTACTGTCATAATATGCTTTCAAACTCTAGAGTAGAGTATCTCTTTAACAGCCATGAACACACGCACGGCTAATGTGTTCATGGGGAAAAGAGACCGGTAGCATGGTCGCTAACCTTTATAGATTGACCTCAAAATAAAACCATTGAGCAATCACTTGGTATTCCGTGGCACCTCGTAGCTAGATGCTCACTCAGCTGATCATGAGATTTACATGATCGAACATGAGATTAAATACTAACGAAAATTCCTTTCAACGCAGACAACAGTGTCTCTTTAATTAACCGTCTAAAATATCCTATCAGCTAGTAGTATTAATTCAAAAGTACTGCACATGAAAGAAAACAAGAGAAATTTTAGTTGTGTAATTTGTTGACATGTTTCAGGTCATATTGGAAATGCCCTATAACAGAAAACTAGAAAAAGAGGCAGATGAAATAGGACTACAACTAGCTGCTAAGGTAAATAGCACATCACAGAATATTTTGCCTCTTAAAATTACATTTGTCAAATTTCTATTTTGTATCCGATAATACGTTCAATAACACATCATGTTAAAGTGATTACGTCACCGCAAATAGTAAAAAATAAAAATAATATTTCCATTTTTTCGCAAAATATAAGTAATTCTGTTTACATTTTATGGTTAAATTGCTGCGTTATACTTCCTATTTTACTATATTGTTCGATGTGAACATACACTCGTGACCCATACATCGCCCATAGCAAGCAATTAATGTTAGACAACATTAATTCAAATCGTCCAGGTTTTTTGGATTTTTAACTAGTTGAGAAACAATCTTATCAGGTAAGAATTTGACGATTTGTTTAGTTCCGTTAGTTCTTACTTTTAATGTAAAAAATATGGGAATTTTTTTTTACAGATTTTACCATAGAAAATTCGTGACGTAATCCCTTTAATAATTACTTTTGTAGTTAATCAGTTGTGTACACATGCACGTGCACGTGCATTCCTTATGTTAATATTATTACATTGTTTTTAAAGTGACATGTCATTTGACAACATGTCAGTGTGGCTTGAAAAGGATTTGAATCTTATTCCATTTGTAATTCTTTGTCAGGCATGTTTCGATGTACGGGAAAGCACAGCATTCTGGGAAGTGATGAGCCTGGATCAGAAGCTGCGTGGAGAGGTGGATGTGCAGTGGCTGTCGACCCATCCCACTAATGACTGTCGTGCACAGTACCTGGACGAGTTTATGCCTCAGGTACATGTATGTTAATAGTTGTCAGGTTTGTAGAATTCCACTCCGTGAACCAAGAGAACATGTCTCGTTGCATTACTGGCTTGAGCATAATTCTAGCTATCGATCACCTGTACTGGGCGAAAGTCCAGTTTCCTACGCCCAGCATGACAGCCATCAAACTCAGAAATCCCTGGTTAATTGGTTTGGAGAGTTTGGTGGCCGCCATGCTGGGCACAGGAAACTGGACTTTGTCCTGTACTGTACTTTATTCATACCAGAATTTAAGGCTATTTAATGTTAAAATACGAGAGGCATTCGCTAACAGGGTCATGCTTTTTGATTACTCACTAAAGAGACAGTGTAGCTATATCCAGTCATGTAGTTGACCTCATACAGTGCGAGCTTAATCAGGCTTACATAGCCTAACGATTAAAACTGCAAATTTCAATTGCAAAAATTCCAGGTTGGTGAACAAAGAGTAACCAAATATTATAAACTACAGTGTATCTATTAAATAATTTACTGACAGACAGATGGTGCAAGTAATATTCATTGTACATTTATTCAGGCACTAGATCTGAGAACAAAGTGTAACTGCAAGTGCTTGCCTGTAAATGATCCTAGAGAGGTCGTTCGGAGCTTGATAAAGGCTAGCCAATCACAGGAGGAGAGGTGACATGCAGAATGTCAATGATTGGACCATTTTTTCCCTTGTTGCCTTTCCAAGACGCAAGACCGCAGTAAATCTCACATCAAATATAGAAACTTGTTAAGCCTGTTTATGTATTTATTTTCATATTGCATTTTGTGGCATAGGGGTGCTCCACCTAAATGGGAAAATTGAGGACAAATAGATGGCTTGATGGTGAAAATTAACATGGGACAAAAAGATGGCTTGAAATTGAAAACATGGGGCAAAAAGATGGCTCGACGGTGAAAACATGGGGCAAAAAGATGACTCGATGGTGAAAACATAGGGCAAAATGATGGCTCGACGGTCAAAATATGGGGAAAAAAGATGGCTCTACAGTGTAACTATGAGAGATGAGCGGGGAGATGAACTGCAGATGCGCAAGTTGTAATGTCCAGCCCTATGGTCTGGCTTGAACAATTTGTTACCGTCGCATTTAAACTTAACAACGCATCAGACTCCGGGAAAATGCATGACCCCTTTTATTTACTGATCTACAATATAGGTGGTGCTGCACCATTAGGTGTATAATACATTCCCATTTACTTGAGATTTATTCATATAAACTAAATTTAGAACCATAAATCATAGAGTATAGATCATTTTAGAATGTTAAGGTACACAGGAAACAGTGTGTGAATTATAGTGAAAGCCTTTATAGCTAACTAAATGAAATGTCCTTATAGTTTAAATGTCTGTGTGTGGAGAAGATGTGATTTCTATTATACGATTCCTAATGTACGAAATGTACGATCTATGCATTATTTTATGTTGGTATTAAACGGCGCGCATGCGTGGTGTTCTCTCCTCAGAAAGATGGCGTTCGATGTGGTTCGTGCTGCTGCTGGGTCGTCAATTTAGCGCCTGTCCGCTATTATTTAATGCTGTATACTTACGTGATGAACGGGCGTAACATTCTGGAGGTTCTACCGAGATTATTGTGTCAGCATTAGGAAGAAATAGGTGTGTGAGAAGACAGAACAGCTCGACAAACCATCGTAGTTAGCGAGGAGGCTGCCATCTTGATTTTTCGGAAGTTGTAACTTGTAGGCCTAGTCGTGGTTTGCACCGGAAAACTATGTTTAGAAGGTCAACGGGTGAGTGACACCAAAACTACGAGCGATCAACTAATTGAATGAACCATGTCTGAACTGTTAATTACATGTAATTGATCGTAAATCGTCGTGCAAAACCACCGCACGCAAAACGATCAACACGTTAGTTCCACTCCCCACCGATAGATGGCGACACGACACTGAACCATGGAATCTGTAGAAAAACGACTGAAACTTCGTGGGTGGATCAATCAGTTAGGTCTGAACGAACTGAAACTGGTTTGTGAAGCACTGAATATACCTACTACTGGGATTGACACGGAAAGCAAGTTGGTTTTGGTCAAGGAGATTAATAGAAGCCTAGATTTAGCTGATGATGATACTGATAGTGGTCAGTCAGAGTATGACAGCTTGTCAAAGGTCCATGATCGGTTACTTCCAGTTCAGGAACCAGATGACGATAGGGAAGACCCCACTGAGAGATTGAGGCTGCTGGAAAGGGACTATGGTGAAATGCAGAGAAAACTGTTGGAAATGAAAGTCAAGTTTGAGGACCGGGAATTTCCAGCGGGACAAATGAGTAGTCTTTTCAAGCGAGAATTTCGTATTGTCGGACTAGTTGGAGAGCCGGGTCAACAAGATAAACTCTCGTTTAGCAGTCTAGCTCATCAGATAGAGAGTGGTATAAAACGTGGCTACTCAGACCAGGAAATTGTTGAAGCTGTTGTGAAATCAGTCAGCCCTGGGTTGTATCTCCGAAGTTACCTTGAGGGTCGACCTGGACTTACATTACCTCAGTTACGTACCATCCTCAGATCCCATTACCAGCAAAGGGACGCAACTATACTAGCAACTTGTCAACGCCGTCCAAGGTAGTAAGGAAACTCCTCAGAATTTCCTTGTACGGGTACTGGCTCTTAAACAGAAGGTGTTATTTGCGTCTAAAGAGTCAGGCTCAGGATTTTCCTATGATCCAATACTAGTCCAGAAGATGCTATTACACACCATCCAGACTGGCATACAGTCCGAAAGTATCAAGAGTGAGCTGCATCAATACCTAGCCGATCCCGATGTGACCGATGAGATCCTGTTGGAAAAACTGAATGTAGCTGCGGCAAAAGAGGCTGAGAGACAAGTAAAATTGGAATCGACCGTGAAGAGGTCGGTCCGAGTTCACACCGTCCAAGAAGCGATTCCCGAGTCTAACTCAGAAGCTAGTAAAAAGAAGAAGAATGATAACAGTGCTGTTATGGAAGCCATACGGGAGTTAAAAGCTGAAATCGCTAGTATTAAAGAATCTTCAATTAACCAACCAGCTGGCTACAACCGAAGACCAATTCGTAAATGTCCATCCTGTCGTAGAGATGGTTCCCGGTTCTGTCGTCACTATTTTCGCTGTGGTGCTGATGATCATATCCAAGCTAACTGTAGGGCTGAAAAACCAACGCAGGGAAATGGAGAGAGGTTACCCCCGTGGGACAGGGAGTAACCTTACACGAGTCTCAACCAGACGATGACATTAAAGTCCCATGGTTAACCAGCGTGAAGAAAAGCGGTAAAGGTTCTCAACTTAAAAGGAAATCCCTCCTAACCAAGTTAGTTGGCCCCCGATGTCTAGTGGGGATCTCAATGGATGGTATTAAAGTCCAAGGTCTATGGGATACTGGCGCACAGATCAGTATGGTCAGCAAAGACTGGAAGAGGAAGTACCTCCCGGATAATGAGATAAGACCACTAAGCGACATACTTGGAAGAGATGGGGACCTTGACCTCAAAGCGGCAAATGGTAGCAGTATACCCTATGATGGTGGGATTGAAGTTGACATACAGATGTTGACTGCTGATGAAACTCTGGTCAGACCATTTAGTGTACCCCTGCTGGTGAGCAGGGATGGTAGCCCTGATGTGCCCGTAATAGGTTACAATGTCATCCAAGAAATAGTTAAGTCAACACCGGATAGCAATTATGATACCAAGTGCCCTACGATTGTCAACTCCATACGCGGCACCTTCCCATCGCTATCTCAGAGAGAGGCGGTAAAACTGGTCAAGATACTCAAGGAACCTGACAGCGATGTCCTGTGTATGGTACGAACACCCAGAAAGACCATCACTTTACCACCTAGGGAAACTTGTTGCGTCCGGGGAATGGTACGAGATAAAGAAGCCAGAGAAGTCCTATCCCTGTTGTTCTTACCGGAGTTAGATTGTAAACTCCCTGAGGGACTTGATGTAGCTGAATGCCTTGTGACGGTCTCGAAGGGTCATGTCAAGATACCAGTTAGAAACAACACTAACCATGAACTCATAATAAGTGGTTATACCCCACTGGGAACCTTAGAGCTGGTTTCCTGTGTGGAGTCGGTAGTAACACATGAGGAGTCTACTCCCAGTGAAACGAACGAAGGAGCTGACTCCTGGGACCCACCAGTGGATCTTGACCAACTTGACCCTGACCAGCAATGCCGTGTTCGCCGGATGTTGAGAGATGAATGCGTGTCCTTCGCACGAAATGAATCTGACATCGGTGATGCAAAAAAGCTGAGAATGAAGATCAACCTAGAGAGCAGCAAACCAGTCCAGCAAACGTACTACAAGGTACCAACACCACTCATTAGCGAGTTGAAAGGCTATCTGAAGAATCTACTCGACCAAGGATGGATAACCAAATCCTATTCATCATACTCGTCACCGTTGGTCTGCGTCAGGAAAAAGGATGGTTCTCTTAGAGTGTGTGGCGACTATCGCAAACTCAACCAGAAGTCATGGCCTGACAGACAGCCTATCCCTCGAATACAAGAAATTTTAGATAGTGTGGGTGGCAACGAATGGTTCTCCGTTCTGGAACAAGGCAAGGCATACCATCAAGGATACATGGACACTGACAGTCGTCATCTTACCGCCTTTATAACACCATGGGGATTATATGAATGGGTCCGCATCCCGTTCGGACTCTCGGAGGCACCACCTGTCTTCCAGCGGTATATGGAAGAGTGTCTCGATGGTTTGACGCAAGAAATCTGCATTCCATATTTAGATGATACCCTTGTCTATAGTAGAAGTTTCGACGAACATGTAGAACACATTCGGCTAGTGCTTCAAAGACTGAGACAGCATGGACTAAAACTAAAACCGAAGAAGTGTGACCTCTTCAAGAGACAAGTACGATATCTCGGTCGAGTAGTGTCAGCCGATGGTTACCAGTTAGATCCAGCAGATACAGCATCAATTCGAGCACTTCGAGGCACAAATCCTACGACAGTTGGTGAGCTCAGAAAACTACTTGGATTCCTTGGGTATTTCCGTCAGTATGTGCCCAATTTCTCCAGAATCGCCAAGCCAATGTACGATCTTCTTGGTAGTATGACGGGAGCGAAAGCAGACAAGTCAGTTATTTCTCGTGGATGTAAAGTGACCAATAAGAAGTGTAGTGGCCAACTCCGTTCCAGTGAGACAATTGAGTGGCAGAGCAAGCATCAGGAAGCCCGGGACCAGCTGCTCGACCTGCTAGTATCGCCAACCGTGATGGGGTTTGCGGATGTAGAGAAGCCGTACATACTACATACCGACGCATCCCATGAAGGGTTAGGTGCTATACTTTTCCAGCAACAGGAAGGAAAACTCAGAGTAATCGGCTATGGTTCCAGAACCTTAACACCTGCTGAGCGTAATTATCACCTTCACTCTGGCAAGTTGGAGTTTCTGGCATTAAAGTGGGCTGTCACGGACAAGTTTCGGGATTATCTGTACTACGCTCCATCCTTTACAGTATACACAGACAATAACCCATTAACAGATATATTCACCACCGCTAAACTCAATGCTACGGGTCATCGTTGGGTAGCTGAGCTTGCTGACTTCAATTTTAACATCAGATACAAACCAGGTACCACCAATGTTGCTGCGGACTACCTGTCAAGATTGCCGATTGACATGGAAGAATACATGACTAGATGTACCCAAGGGATTGAGGGTCAGACACTTTCAGCTGCAATAGAATGCATCAACCCTCAGAACAACATCACCTGGATTGAAGCAATCACCAGTGACCCTACTGCAGTGGAGAGTGCCTTTACGCCTGATGATCAGTCATCCAGCAACCTGATCCCGATGGAGGAACTTAATAAAGCTCAAGTTGAAGATCCTGCCATTATACGAGTAATAGACCTGAAGAAGAAGAACAGATGGTTGTCAGCCAGTGAGCGCAAGAAAGAATCAGAAGCGGTTCGAGATCTACTGAGAGAGTGGTCACACCTGTACCTGAGTGAGAGTGGCTTGCTACGTAGGAAAACCCGCCTCTATGACCAACTGGTATTACCAGGACGATATAAGCCTATGGTCTATCAACAGTTACATAACGATATGGGCCACCACGGTACAGATCGTGTTCTTAGCCTGATACGTCTCCGGTTTTACTGGCCCCACATGGCGAGGGAGGTGGACCAGTATGTGAATGGACAGTGTTCCTGTATCAAGCAAAAGCGACCAAGCAGAATCACAAGAACTCCCTTCCAGTCAATGGAAACATCGTCACCTTTCGAAGTTATTGGTATTGACTTTCTTCATTTAGAACGGTCGTCAGGTGGATACGAGTATATTCTTGTGATTGTGGACCACTTTTCGAGATTTGCCCAAGCTTACGCCACTCGTAATAAGTCTGCTAAAACGGCAGCAGATAAGATATTCAACGACTTTGTCTTACGCTTCGGATTCCCGACACGAATACGTCATGATCAGGGTGGAGAATTTGAAAACGAGCTATTCAAGCATCTGCATCATCTGTCCGGAATCAAGTCATCGAGAACCACTCCATATCACCCCCAAGGGAACGGTCAAGTTGAACGTTTTAACCGGACCCTTCTCAGTATGCTACGAACCCTGCCGGGGACGGAGAAGGCACGTTGGAAAGACAGTTTGAATAAGGTGGTACACGCTTATAATTGTACTAAATCGGAAGTTACTGGTTTCTCACCATTTGCCCTGACCTTCGGTCATTCACCTCGCCTGCCGATAGATTTAGCCTTCGGAACCAACACTACAATTACGGGTGATTCAGCACTGGGAAGTTATGCAGCCCGATGGAAGAGGAGTCTCCAAGAAGCGTATCAGTTGGCAAAGTCCGCTGCTGCAAAGTCAACAAGTAGAGGACGAGCATCACAAGATAAGAAGGTTCGTTCAGGTGTGTTGCAGCCTGATAACAGAGTGCTAGTGAGAAACATGAGTGAGCGTGGTGGTCCAGGGAAGTTGCGAGCTTACTGGGAAAGCAAGGTACATCGAGTGATGCGCCGGATGGCTCAGGACAGTCCAGTGTACGAGGTCATTGCTGAAGACGGGGAGGGAAGGAGGAGAGTGTTACACAGAAATTTACCCCTTCCATGCGACAGCCTACCCTCGGAACTATCAGTTCCGACAGTCAAGAAGCAGCAGAAGGCCCCTGATCTGGGGAAAACGCCTCAACGGGATGCAGCAGACGAGGTGTGCAGTGATGAGGAGGAGACTGAATTCCTGCATTCCTTCATCCCGACACTGCAGAGTGACCAGCACCAACCACGAGATGTCCATCCACTGGCTCCACCCAGCCCTCTACCACTTCTTGAAGAGCACGTAGACCCAGAGGGAACTCAACCAATCGATAATGTGCATTATCAATCACCTGAATTGTTGCCACATGAGGATGTCGCTGATGAAGCAGAGATGATGGAGAGTCCTGAATCAACTCCAATTCCTGCAAACTACGAACGACTGAGACGACATCACCAGCCACCAAGACGTCTTACATATGAATCGTTTGGACAACCAGTGTATCAACCGGTGTACTTTCAGCCTGTGTATTGGCAACCCGGTGAGATGCAGCATGCATACTGGCAACAGGCATGGACTCCTGTGCCTGAATATGTATACTAAGGCTAGTGTGTACGTGAATAGCCAGTTTTATTCGTGAACATGAGTGAACTGTTGAGATGAGTACATGTATTAGAGAGTGAATTTAAGTTGAACTATGCATTTATTGATTGAGTTAATATGTCAGACAATCTCGCGTGGTTGCATTTATTTGGACAAGTTTCAATGGAAATGTGTGTACCGTGATACATATGAGCTTTCAGAGAGACTCTGTGACTAGAAGAAGGATATTCCATTGGGTGTACATAAAGACACCGTTATCTAAACTCAGGTCTGATCAACCTGTAGATATTATCGATGGAGAATGTTAATAGATTAACATGTTCAAATTCCTTTTAGTCGTTGCTCATTATCCATTTGTGTAGTGGTAGCCATGACACTTTCCTGTTGTGTGTTAAGTGGTTTATCTTGGAGGTTAGAGTGAGACTAATGTTTCATAAGTGAGGTTAGTTGATGTGGGAGACCGGTGCTGAGGACCGTGTCTGTGGTGCAAGTGCTAGCAACCTCTGCCCACAAGTTTATTTCAATAAACTACCCATCCGCATTTGTGAATATTGCTAGAATATCGTTGGAACGTTATCGAAGTTATTGTTAAGGACTCATGTTAGATTTTAAATATTCTCAATACGAAAGTCGAAGTTAGCTGTAAAGGGGGGGAGAGTGTGGAGAAGATGTGATTTCTATTATACGATTCCTAATGTACGAAATGTACGATCTATGCATTATTTTATGTTGGTATTAAACGGCGCGCATGCGTGGTGTTCTCTCCTCAGAAAGATGGCGTTCGATGTGGTTCGTGCTGCTGCTGGGTCGTCAATTTAGCGCCTGTCCGCTATTATTTAATGCTGTATACTTACGTGATGAACGGGCGTAACATGTGGACATAAAAACGAAATGATCACTTCTAAACACGAACACTTAAGTTTGACTTTAAAGTTCTATCCTAGGAAAAGTCATAATACTTTATCACAATAAAACAAATAATACTAACCGGTTACAGGAGCAGGTTAGACTACCTGACATCCTGGACTTGAGGTCTCATGGCATTATTCTGGCTATCACACAGAAACACAAGTATCTAAAGTTCAAAATCTGGTAATTCTTTTGATGGTTCTGGCTTGACAGTGATCTGTGGACGTTTAGCCACTGCTGGAGGGCTTGGTAATGTAACAGGTAACTTATTCACTTTCCTGGCTTTAACAAGAACTTTGTCTCTACACGTTAACTTGTAGCTAGCTATTGTCTCTTTCGCTATATTATTCGCTCACAGTTTTCCAAAAACAATGTATCTGGAAGAGATCCGTAGTGCGACATTGGAAGACCCCACGTTACAGGAAGTGGTTAGGAGAGTCAAAGATGACAAATGGAGTACTCCGTGTCCATCTGGGATAGTGGCAAGTGTTCTAGAAACGTCTCGAAACAGCAAGGACTCCTTCGGACTTCTTTGTCGAGAACTTCGTCAATGATGGTATCTTAATTCGAACTAGCCTGCCATGCCTCAGTACCACAGGTGCTTTACCAGTGGATGGGTGAGGGGTGCTTCTGTAGTTCCTCAGAAATTCTCTTTCTCTTTTCAGGAACTCTTGTTTCCAAGACTTCCATTCCACTGTAGCCGTAGTAGCAACCTTCCCTAGGTTCTGCATGAATATTTCCGCTTCTGTGTTGGCTTTGGGCCACACTGGTGTAATCCTCCGGTGCTTGCATCCAATATAATTGCAATATGCAGCGAACTTTGCTCTTTGAAATGGCGGGCTATTATCGGACTTAACAACCAGTGGTATACCATACTCTGAAAATACTTTGTCGAATACTGGTATAACAATCTCTGCTGACACAGATGGTATACGTTATACAAGAGGGTACTGAGAGTATTCGTCCACTAAAACCAGCGCATAGGTACCGCCAGCTGTGGAGCCCCAGAAGTCGATGCACACTTCCTGCCACACCGCAGAAGGTAGATCGGACGTCTTTGGCTGTTCTTGAGGCATCTTATCCGTCGTACAGCCTTGACACGCTAGACAGTTCTTCAGCAGTGTCTCTGCGTTATGATCGATGTACGAAAACCACACCTTCTCTCTTAGCAACTGTTTCGTTTTGACCAGTCCTACGTGTACCTCATGTGCCAAGGTCAAGACTCTGGATTGTATACCACCGCTGGTATCACCAAACGAGTACCCCTGAGTACGTAGTCACCATCTGGAGATGCACATAGCTCGTCCTTGCTCTTTCGATACCTTTCTAGAACACTCGCCTCTATCCCAGATAGACACAGAGTACACCATTTGTCATTTTGGCTCTCCTAACCAGACCTCCCCCGAGTTAGGCCTATCATTCGGTAAAGGGTTCCTACTCATGAAATCTGCTGGATTATTGAACCCCGGTCTATACGTTACAGTAAGCTGGTATGGGTAACTTAGTCTGAGGGCATACCGTGCCAGTTAGATTGTGCTCTTGGCTTTCGGGGTTGTTGAATATCGGGACCAATGCCTTGTGATCCGTCAATACTTTGAATGGCTTACCATACACATACTGTAAACAAGAATGATGATATAAATTCAAACTTGTGTTGTAACCGGAATCATCTTTAATAACTCATACAGTGTAGACGCATCGCACAAAGAGACAAAGAACGCGCACACGCACATACGCGCGAGTGTCTCCTTCCGCGACCAGAACCAGAATTCCCTTCCTACTTCTCTCTTCCATATATTACCCCCAAAACTCATACAACTCATCCTGCACGCACATGTACCCGTTCTCCCAGACCGCATCCTACCCCCATTTTACAATGATCATAGAAACTGCCTAACCTAAAATCCGCTTATCCAACTCCCTGTAACATCAATGTAGCCGCCCAATATGCGCGACGCTGCGTCTACACAGACTAACTGATCACCAAACACTCTAGTCTAGCCTCCTGACTAATTCATGTAACAAGTGCAAAACATATGTTACAATACAAATGAAAGTGTTCACATGTCCATATTACGCTTAGGGCTTCCCTGTCAGTCTCCGGATACTTCTGCTCCACTGGAGTCAATGCCCAATTGGCATACGCGACAGTCCTTATATCGTCCCCATCTCGCTGGGTCAGGATCGCAGATACTCCTACATGTGATGCGTCAGTTAGGATTTATGTATCTTTGCCTGGATTGGAAAAAGCCAGAGCTGGCTTCTCCATGAGTACCTTCGTGAGTTTGCGGAATGCTAATTCGTGTTCCTCGTCCCACTCCGACTTAACATCTTTCTGGGTCAGTTTTCTGAGTGGTGCGATTATATCTGAATACTTAGGGATGAATTTCGCACAGTAATTCGTCATGCTGAGAACTGACCGTAGCTGTGCTGGATGCTTCGGTGCGTCAAGGTTAGCAATCGCCTGCACCCTGGAGGGATCAGGAGACAGACAACCTCCTGACCAGCGGAAACCATAGAACGTAACAGTTTGATTAAAGGAACACTTCTCTCATCGCAGCGTCAACCCCTTTTCAGACAGTTTCTCGAACAGGAGTCGTAGGCTTTCGTCATGGGAGGCTTGGTCCGGTCCATAGATTATTATATCATCAGCGATATTTCTGACTCGCGGTATTCCTTGAATTGTTTGTTCAATCACTTTCTGAAACAGTTTATGTGCTGATGAGAGAGATTTCATATATCAACCGTTTGTACCGGTAGATACCACAGTGACATGAGAATGTCATATATCTCGTGATTCAGGACTAATCTCGAGCTGATGGAATCCCTCGCGTATGTCGATGGTAGAGAATATCTTTGCACCATTCAAATCATGTATGCGATTATCTATGATCGGTACTTAGCTTCATTAGCCCTCCGACTATCAATGCACAGTCGGATCGCACCAGATTTTACTGTTGGTGAACACTGCTGGTGGTAGCTATGTGGTTGGCCCACTGGCTTCCTCTATGCATTCTAGACATTCAAGGCGCTCAATCTCCTCTTCTACACGTTTGCGCATGTGAAACGGCACATGTCGTCTAGGCTGTATCACTGGCGGCACATCAGGATCTATGTGTATTTTTA
Source organism: Priapulus caudatus (assembly GCF_000485595.1). Classification (NCBI taxonomy): domain Eukaryota; kingdom Metazoa; phylum Priapulida; class Priapulimorpha; order Priapulimorphida; family Priapulidae; genus Priapulus; species Priapulus caudatus. The sequence goes on along the minus strand of NW_014577269.1, from coordinate 322,689 downwards.
GCCTGATACCCCTTTAACTTTCCAACTCAGTAAATAACCCAGAATGTTTCTGGATCAGTTTCTCCACAGCACCCCCACTGGGTGAGTCGGAAGTAGTGGCTTTGATCACATTGTCTGTGTCGATTCTAACCAGTCCCAATGCGTTTGCTGTACCATAGCCGAGCATGTTATCTGCTTTCTCTGAGTCCACTGCTACTAGGGATGTCTCATTGAACTCTTTCTTACTCTCTAGACGTGTCTGAAATTGTGCGATAACTCTGATCGCCTTATCAGAATCATGGGAACACTCTGCTGCCTCCATTATTATCTCTCTCCCCTTCCCTTTCTCTATACGCCTCCCCACCTTTTGTCTCGGTCGGACTTTCTATCTTGTAAGTTAGCTCTCAGTCTCTGTATTACTGCCTATTCCCCCTCTCTCACTATTTTTCTCCTCCCCTCCCTCTCTCCCCACTTTGTCTTTCTCACCTTGTATCTATCTGCCGTGCACACACATACACACATACACACATGTGCGCACGCACACATCGACACACACACACACACACACCCTTCTATTCCCCATCTCTGCATTGTGTACTGTACTGCATCATTAGAGCAAGAGAGGAAAGACATAAACAGGCACCGAAGCTTTGCGTTCATATATACTATCCGCTTTGCACGCATATTAATGTGGTTTGAACTATTTGGCAAGCGTCTGCCCTGTGATCCCTCTGCCATCGATACTTGGGAAACTAGCTGTTGTTATTACGGCCTCGTTTTACTTGGCGTCTAATTAGTCACTTGCGGTTGCTAATTAGAATCTGTAGCAAACATCGTGCGTGCGTAGTTCAATCATAAATATGATATCTACTTCAGTTTGAATGGCAATGAATGAAAAGTATGGACAGCGTCGTGAGTCACCGTGTAGTTCGTAGCAAGCTGGCATATGCTCTACTGTCGCTGCCTGTCACCGAAAATAGCGAATGAGGAACAAGGTGGTTGGGGTCAGCGGCTAAGCCTCTCCCAAGTTAAGAACTGTTCTTAGTGACATCTAACGAGAGAAATCGCTAACTATGGGGGATTCTGTGCCATTAAATTCTGTATGTGACATGTTTTCGTTAGTAATATGATAGCAAACAATTAAACTTCCATAACATTAAATACTTTATTTTACGACATGTATATCCTGCGGTTAGGGTGTGATGATACCTTTCGTATCACGACACACCTTCCACGTTGTAACGTTGTTGGTTTCTCTTTGTTCTGTAGGAAGGAACTAAACAACACATCGTTTTATTTTAACTGACAACTTTACTGCCGCCATATGCAATACAATTCCCCGCCACCTCGTGACGTCATAATAGGGGGGCGACACATACAATACATATACATATACACGTGTAATGTACATTACAGTCTCGACTCTGGGAGCAATCCACTATATCGACACATCCCCCTATTTAAGACAAATGGACTCAAATCACTTTTCAAGACAAGGGTTACTGTCTTTGGATATCAACTTGTATCTACCAGATGAATTACAATCTCTGTGATTGGTACAAAAATAATTCAACTACTCATCACCGAACAGTAACTGAAATGTTCCTAACATTTGGTAAACAATAGAAAGAACCGCTTGATATACATCAGTGGACGTCACCATAGTCTCTACCTGAAACTACATGTTCATGTACATGTATATCACGGATAAATGAAAAAAAACGGTTGTCTACAGTTCTATAGCTCTAGATCGGTGACCCAATCCGGTGAGTTCACACAATTATTTTGTCTCATAGTCCTTCATCCACACGTTTCTTGATCACTCTACCAGAAGACGACGCACGTGGATGTTCCTGTACACTGTCCTTATTGCACAACATAGAGTCAGGTGTTCTATTTCCCCCGCAGGGCCCTGATTTCCTAGGCGTCACCTGTTTGATGACTGGTGGTGCGGACTGAACTAGGTTATCCGGGTTGTTCACATGCACTGGACCGCCACTGAAAACTTGGTGATCTGTGTGTACTCTGATCTCGTCACGAGTCACCATCGGTGATTCCTTTGATGACCGCAGGTGTTTCCTGTTTTTCCTATACACACTACGGTCTTCTGTTCTAACTTGGTACGACATGATATCAATTTGACATTCGACACCCGATTTAACCCTTCTCTTGTCACGGCTAAATTGCTTGATCCTGACTATGTCACCACCTGTGAGCTTGCCAAATTCCTTACTACCATGATTGTAGTACTTCGTCTCCTCTTTTCTTCGCAAAAGAGAATTCTTTACACCCTCTACAACTTTGGGTTTCAGGAGCTTGTTAGTTGTTGTTAGAAGTGTTTTAGTCCTCCGACCAAACAATCTCTGTACTGGAGAACAATCCATATTCTCTGTCGGTGTATTTCTCAAGTCAAGCTGCACTAGGTATGGATCACTCGTAATGCAAAGCTTTGATCGTCAACTGTTTGGCTGTTTTCACAGCATTCTCAGCCTTGCCATTAGACTGGGGGTAACCAGGTGAACTGGTAACATGCTCTATCTCGTACTTCTGCATGAAGTTTCTGAACTCCTTGCTACTATATGGGGGTCCATTGTCCGAGACAAACATGTCTGGAATACCATGTCTTGCAAAAATTGCTTTCAACTTGCTCAAATCTTCTTTCGTATTATGCAAGGAAGGTAGGAATCTCATTTGATGAGTAGTCTGTTTATTCGCCTTGCAAATGTCAACACTTTGTTTATGTGTCAGTTTCGGGAGTTGCAAACGCTTCATTCTGGTGTAATTGTCTCTGATCCCGATTACCAGTCGGTCACGGATCAAATTGTCTTCCAGCTGGCCATAATTGCAAGTTTTTGCTAGTGTTCTCAGTGCAGCAACATACGATTCGGCGTTTTTACTGGATTCCTGGTCCCGCTTAACGCTCATAAATCTCATTGGTCTCTCCAACGCAGAAATAACTGAATTTCTCAATAATTTTGTCAATTTGCATCTTGGTGTCCTCATCTTCAAACTACCATGATTGTAGTACTTCGTCTCCTCTTTTCTTCGCAAAAAAAGAATTCTTCACCCCCTCTACAACTTTGGGTTTCAGGAGCTTGTTAGTTGTTGTTAGAAGTGTTTTAGTCCTCCGACCAAACAATCTCTGTACTGGAGAACAATCCATATTCTCTGTCGGTGTATTTCTCAAGTCAAGCTGCACTAGGTATGGATTACTCGTAATGCAAAGCTTTGGTCGTCAACTGTTTGGCTGTTTTAACAGCATTTTCAGCCTTGCCATTAGACTGGGGGTAACCAGGTGAACTGGTAACATGCTCTATCTCGTACTTCTGCATGAAGTTTCTGAACTCCTTGCTACTATATGGGGGTCCATTGTCCGAGACAAACATGTCTGGAATACCATGTCTTGCAAAAATTGCTTTCAACCTGCTCAAATCTTCTTTCGTATTATGCAAGGAAGGTAGGAATCTCATTTGATGAGTAGTCTGTTTATTCGCCTTGCAAATGTCAACACTTTGTTTATGTGTCAGTTTCGGGAGTTGCAAACGCTTCATTCTGGTGGAATTGTCTCTGATCCCGATTACCAGTCGGTCACGGGTCAAATTGTCTTCCAGCTGGCCATAATTGCAAGTTTTTGCTAGTGTTCTCAGTTCAGCAACATACGATTCGGCGTTTTTACTGGATTCCTGGTCCCGCTTAACGCTCATACATCTCATTGGTCTCTCCAACGCAGAAATAATAGAATTTCTCAATAATTTTGTCAATTTGCATCTTGGTGTCCTTATCTTCAAACTGAAGACCTTCGTAGACTTCAAGTGCATCAGGACCTATGATATACCCAAATCTAAGTTAATGTAATAAACACGACTCAATGTGTATAAATAATTATGAATACATACAAATGTTTATAACGGTACTCAAAAATGTGGAAATTCAAAAAATAAATAAATTATATCATGAACATTTGAATGCGAAGCATTGTTCGATCAGCAATAGGAATTGTTAATAATGAATGACTTAGGCCTGATTGTTTAAACCAAATAATTTAACGAACTCAATACAGAGCTCCCAATAAAAGCCATTTTCAAATTTATATCAATGTTTAATGTTTCGCTTTGAGTTATATTTTCGGTAATTCCTACTCCTCTCATACTCGTGCGTATCTGATTTCTTTAGGAGTTGGTGAATATAGTTTGAAACGCAGAACGACAGCTCTAATGTCTAGGCTGGTCATCAATGCATTGCGAAAAAGAAATAAATTATCCAGAGCTAATTCAACAGCGAATTTTATTTTAGACAAAGCTAACACAAATCAGGAACATTTATCACTTCTTTTAAAAAGACAGCTTTCCACGGGGCTACTCTGAGGTTGTGTTTTACATTGAACGCACCCACAGGGTTGGTTCCCAAATAATGTAAACTTGAATATGCGTAACTTGTAGCGCATCCAATGTTGGCCGTGTTTTTACGCATAGTTCGGCAATATGGATTTCCGATATATTTATATTCATAAAAAAATTAAATTGGCCTCCTTTATTTTCAGTCGTCAAAGGTAGATGTATTTTGTGGCTTTGACCTCACTCACATATTGGAACAACAGAAATACTCGAATTTGTTGCTACTTTCACGCAACGGATTGTAACTACTTGTAGGAAATTTTGAATGCGCGGACGTTTTACTGATTATTTTAGCCAACAGAGGGCGCCATGTAATAGAACTGTGAATTCATCTGGTAGTCATGTAAAAGTAGTAGTCGCTGAGTAAATGCGATAATGTGCCGTCGAATGTACAAATGAATTGTACACAATAGGATTAATCGAGGAATTCTCGATTTGTAAGAATTCTTACAAAGGTGTTTTTACTCCCACCTTTGTAACCTAGTCTTATGTACAATGCCCAGCGATCACTTCCAGACAAGATTCAGAACGAACCGAGCGACATCCGCAAATCGCTCCTCCATAACAGACGATATATGGGCTCTGCTGATTTTGTAAAATTAAAAGAGTTAACTTTTTTACCTAAGCAAGCCGTATTATTCTTCAGAATGCGAGTGAGGACGCAAAGGTGCGTGGAGAGGTAACGACGAGGTTAGGGTAAATACCCTCACCCATCTCCCCCTCTTCATTCCCGTATCCATAATATTACGGCACGCAGCCACGCCTTCCCTTCCTCGTCAACCTCTCACGCCATCACCTCATCAGAAAACAATTATCTGCTTCCTCACATTTAAAAGCAGCGTCAGTATTACGTCGAATGAAGGCGTGTCAAGAAAGCGATTAACAACACGGAAGAAGAAGAGATTTTCTATTGTGCAGAAAGCCGTATGCGCTACCCTCTCATCTTTCCCTCTCTCTCTCTCGCTCTCTCTCTCTCTCGCGCTCTCTCTCTCTCTCTGCTCCCATCAGGGGCTTATGGTGTAGGTTTGCTGGGTTTGGCCGTCTCATGCGCTGACCTGGAGATGAAAAATGTTTTAGAGTTGGTCGCCGTTTACTGCTGATCTTCGCTTTGTAAGCCTCTCTGCTGGACTATAATGCGACGATTTCCGCCATCGGTGACATGTCGTTCGCTGCCTACGTGCAAAGACTCGTTTTTACGATATCGTTGAAGACCGGAAACCGACTCCCGGATTATTCTAAATTACAATTAAAAATAAAAATCTAGGATTCTGACTTCCAGCTTTAAAATGTCGAATTACATCAGCCCTGGTATACCGTCATGTATGGGGGGGGGGTACATTTTTCTCGATTTGTTTTTTCTTTCAACAAAACAAGCCATTGTAGTTTTGCGCGATAGAACGAAATGTTTAACATCCCACTGAGAATAGCGATCATACAGAACTCATGCATATAATGTTACAATTTTTATGTATGAAAACGAGGCTTGCGCCGCCTCTACGGGACGCAGATTCGCTTCTCTACACCATGTTTGTTTGCCGAGTTTACCACACTTGCTACTGAGCTAAAAAGATAGCAGCAAATTAGGATATTTGACTCCACACCGCAATGGTGTAGTAGCCGGGAAGGTATTAAACTAAGTACGTTCAGTAATGAATTCACTGTAAAGAACCTATTTTCAACCTATCTCGGTCCACGGCGTTCGCCTTTGGAATGCCGATACTCGACCAGAATTCTCGACAAACCACTAAATACTCAACTACATTAAATCACCGTGTTCGTGCCGACTAGCTAATTGATATGATTGAGTGTTTAAGCATTATAGCAATGTAGTGGAATGACTACATTATCTTCTTTGTTTATTTTACATCTAAATGTTTTTTTTTCCATATCAAGCTCCAGCGGATCACACACGTTCTTCTTTATTCTCTTATTTTCTGCCTATGTCGTCTTATGTAACGTAACGAACGAACGTATCTTAACGAACGATCGGTTAATCTGAAACAAATTCAAAGAGCACATTTACTATTTACCGTGTGTGCTATGCTGTTTGTGTAGCTCGCTATGGACAACAAACTTTCTGGTAAATACCATTCAAATACACGTACGGCAATCACAGCCGAATCTGCTACTATTAATTTAGAAAGACATTAATAATTGTTCATAAACACAAATTCCTTACCACGCTGGGTTCTTTATGGTTTTAGAAGAACATTAAAATTCGCGTCTTCAACGGTAAGCCACAATGGCGAAAAGACCACGCGCGTCACATCCCTTAGCAACCAGAGAGACCGGGTACAAGATGGCATTGCGCAAAAGATGAGTTGTTCCCCGACCGCCGAAAGCGGTTAAGCCGCGCACTTCCGCGGGACTGGGCGCACGCGACCGCGGGGTGTTGTATGTAGCATCTCGCGCTCCCCGCTATACGAATTCGCGCGCCGAAGGAAGGCGGGCGCGCCAATGCGTATAGCGGGCAGCCTAACATCGCGCAGTTTTCGGGACACGTACATCGGCTCAGCTACATCGGCTTTGGAGGGGGGCTTTCCGATTATAGATTGACACGCGTTTGTTCATCCTCGCCGTCGTACCTGCCGTATTTTCGTACCTTATCTGGCGTTCTCCCACTCTCTTTCTCTCTTTCTCGCACTCCCCACGGTCTGTCTCTCTCTCTCTCTCTCTCTCGCTCGCTCCGCCGCCACGGGTTAATAAGGTATCTATATACATGCATCAATGCTGCCGCAGCCAGGCACACAAGCATGCACTTGCAGCGTTTCAATAAAATGTAATACTAAATAAATACAAAATCTATTTACTACGAAAGTCACCGCGGCGCAAAAACTCCCCGAGCCAGCGTTTGTTGGATATAGCATTTGGACCGTGCCCGGCCGCCACGTGAGCGCGGGGGAGGAGGGAGGCTGGAATGTGCCGCTCCGCCGTCTTCTTAAAAACATGTGCATATATATATTTGTGTGTCAGTGTGGCGGCGTATTGTAGGATTAGCTACGTGTAAAAACTGCCACGGCCACGCCAGCACGTGCTCGCACAACGTGCCGTCGCCACGGGCAGGGCGGGGTTAAGAGGTTGATAAAAACCTTGCACGTACGGAGCCAGGCGCTTTTCCAGATAACATCTAGTGGAAATTCTCAGTGTAAACAAACATCAATCAACGGGCTTAGCCAATCAACGTCGGGGGTACTAAGATGGCTACGATAATTTGAATCGCACGTCACGATTCGAGGTAGACTGGTACGGACCTTAACTCGGCCAAGTATGTTTCACTACACTAAAGTTATAGTTAGTGCAGCGTGTGGAACTCTCCACTGCGGAGCAGTCTAAGCTGAATCGCCGATCCTTGTGTGGAAAAATACCTTGAAAATCTCTCGAAGAGGGCCTCGTCGCGCCATCTATGGCACGCCATATGTACGAGAATAAATTCAGGGCGTGAAACGGAAGAAATGCAAACTCGCTTTTCTAGAGGAAAATCAAACGCGCTGAGCAGCAAACGAGCAATTACCATCATTTGTATGTATTCTCGTCTTACGTGCATAGTCGAAAGGCTTGTGGAATCGCCACAACTCCTCAATTGACCGATTATACGGCTTTATCCTGTACCCAAAGGGCACTGCCGAAAATTTTCTAAATAGGGCAGCGAATAACATTTATTGTCACCGCTGCGCGGCGTTTGCGCGCTTCGCGCGGATATCCGGGCTGCAGATCGTCTAGCCGGTATCAATGCGCTGCTGCATAAAGTAGTGAACCACGTAACCGCGTAGCGGCAGGAGTTGTCACCAACATCCCGGCCCCGATGAGGCTATCAGCACTCATTTCCTAACTAAATGGTGACAACAGCAACTCGTTTATACAGTCCATGGGCACAGCTAAGGTCATCCTCTTAGTCTATGTCGCTTAAATCACACTAGCTTCGCTTCAAGTAGGCACAGCTTGTGCACAGGTCTCGTGTATAGTCCGTTCTGTGTCTTGACTTGCACAGATATGACCAATCCATCACCGGATGGGTAAGTCTGGGTAATAAGCCCCAGAGGCCACTGGTAACGTGGAGTAGTCTCATTCACGAGAAGCACCAAGTCTCCCTTCTGGAAGTTCCTCTCGCACTTCAGCCACTTCTGCCTCTCCTGTAGAGTGGGCAGATACTCCTTAATCCACCTGGTCCAAAATACGTCCGCTAAGTACTGGACTTGGCGCCATCTCTGTCTATAAGTGTCCTGCTGGACAAACTTTCCTGGTGGTAAGTCTGGCCCCGATCTCAGAAGCAGCAGGTGGTTCGGTGTTAAAGGTGCCGGGTCGTTAGGGTTGTCTGATAGCTTCGTTAGTGGTCTACCATTGACAATACCTTCAACTATGCAGAATAAAGTTGATAGTCTCTTGTCGTCGATGGTTTGCTGGCTGACGATGCCTGAGAGGACAGCTCGGACGGTTCGGATTTGCCTTTCCCATACTCCACCCATATGGGAAGCTGCTGGTGGGTTGAATCTCCACTGTACGTCTTGTTGTAGTAGGTAGTCGGCTATCTTCTGCTGATTCCACTCCTTTATGGCTTCATGTAACTCCCGCTTAGCCCCAACGAAGTTGGTTCCATTATCGGATCTGATGGTCTTTGGGTACCCTCGTCGTGCAATAAATCGTTGTAGTGCGTTGATGAACGAATCGGTGTCAAGGCTGCAAGCAACCTCAAGGTGCACTGATCGAGTGTTCAGGCACGTGAATAGGCACCCATATCTCTTCACCTCGGTTTTCCTAGCTCTCTTCACCTTGACTGGGCCGAAATAGTCAACACCCACTTCGGTGAATGGTGGCTGATTTGGGGTGACTCTATCTCTGAGTAGGTCTGCCATGTATTACACACTAGGTGGTTGCTTCCTCTTCTTGCAGGGGATGCAGTTTCTAACGGCTCGTTTCACCGACACTCGGCCCTTTATGATCCAGTAGCTTTGTCTAATTTCCGCTAAGACTCTCTCGGCACCAGCATAACCAGTTATCTTGTGGAAATGTTCGATGATCAGCTTAGTCACGTGATGATCTGGAGGCAGAATGGAAGGATGTTTGGCTGAGTCAGGAAGTGGTGCATTCGACAGGCGTTCACCGACTCTTAACATTCCATCCGCTGACACCACAGGAGAGAGCTTCCCTAGTTGTTGTAGCTTCGTAGGGTTAGCGTGCCAGCTTCTCTGCATGTAGACTATAATAGCTTGTTCAGCTCTCTGGATTTCTTTCACTGTGACTGGTTCAGTACGTTTGACATCTGACTTCTTCCTCAGAATGTCTTTCACACAAAGAATAATAGCTACAGCTCGCTTTTTTTCATGCCAGGACGAAAACCTTTCAAACAGTTGGTCGACCGTCGTCTTGGTCGCTTTAGCTTCTGTAGCTGTAGTTGAGTAAATCTCTCTGGTCTTTTTGATCTCTGCAGCGGTAGGTATGTCTCCTAAGTCAGGTTGGGCTGACTATAGCTCCTTGCTCCACAGGAAGGTAGGACCTTGCGTCCAGCGTTCATCAGTTATCATCTCGTCAGCTGACATACCTTTAGAGATATCATCCGCAGGATTGTTGTTAGTATCAACGTGTCTCCATTTCCTCGACGAAGGACCTTCATGTATCTGTGCCACTCTGTTCGCTACGAACGTCTGGAATCTTTTTTCCTCGCTTTGCAAGTAGTGCAGAACTATAGTACTATCTGTCCAGAACACAGATTCTGACAGTGTGTACTCGAGGTGCTTCCTACAAGCCTGGTCCAGCTTTACAGCAACTACGGCCGCTGACAACTCTAGTCTTGGAATGGTTGTTGGCTTTATAGGTGCTAGCCTGCTCTTTGCCATCACTAAGCAGCAATGAATCCTGTCAGATGCATCCACCATGCGCAAGTACGTAACTGCACCAAATCCTTTTTCTGACGCATCGCTGAAGTGGTGTAGCTGAAATGCGACTGGCGCCTCTAATCTGTCGCTTGGCTTCAGACATCTTGGAACTTTAAAGTCTGCTATCTTAGGAAGGTCTTGAAGCCATCTTATCCATTGATCCGCGACATACTTGGGTATTGCTTCATCCCAGTCTAGCTTCTGTCTGCACAGTTCTTGGAACAATACCTTCGCTCGCATGATGAAAGGTCCAACGAATCCTAACGGGTCATACACTGTACTCGTAAAGCTCAACATTCCTCTCTTGGTGCTAGGAACATCCTTCGCGGATACGTCGTAACCGTACTGGTCGGTCTCTACTCTCCACACCACACCAAGGGCTCGCTCTGGTCCCAACCAGTCCAAGCTTGCTGCTGCCTTAGACCACTCCGTCTCTGGTAGTGACATCATAACTCTGCGTGGGTTACTTATCAACTTGGTATAAGTCTGAATCCTCCCAGTGAGAGAAGCTCACACAGCTGCTTTCTCAGTCTCACCGCCTCTTCTTTCAAGACAACAGACATTAAGCAGTCATTGACGTAGAAATTCTTGTCCACAGTCTGCACAGTTTTTACGTCAAAGTTATCCTTGTCCTCTGCCGTGCGTTTAAGGGAAAAGTTGGCGCAGCGAGGGCTCCATAGCCCTCTAAACAGATGAGAAGTCATTCTGTAGGTATTGGTTTGTTTGGTGATGTCGCTTCCCTCCCACCAAAGGAAACGTAGACAGTCCCGGTCCTCGGGGTGCACCTTCACCTGCATAAACATTCCCTCAATATCTGACATAAATGCTATAGGTTCCTGTCTAAATCTGAGCATCACGGCAATCAGCTTGTTCATAAGATCAGGTCCCTGACGGATCAGATCGTTGAGCGAGACTCCCTGGTAAGGGGCAGAACAGTCGTACACAACTCTGACTTTCCCTAGCTTCCGTGGATGGATCACAGGGTGATGAGGCAGGTACCAGATAGCTTCCTTACGATGGTCCAAGGCCAGCTGCTCGCGAGGCACCTCTTCAGCATGCCCTTTCTCCACAGAATCCTGGATCCCTTGAACATACTTCTCCCGCAGTTCAGAGTCCTTGGACAGTCTCTTTCCAAGCAAATCAAGCCTGTGCTTAGCCATGCTGTAGTTGTTTAGCATCTGAGGCGGTCTCTGCTTAAATGGGATCCCCAGTGAGTAATGTAGACCCTCACGTCGGATTGAGCTTTCCCACTCAGAAATAACTTTCCTGTCACTCACAGACAGAGCAGTCTCTTCTTTGTACAACGGGTCATCTAACTTCCAGAAGCTCCACCTGTTCCTCCAGGGACAATGTCGAGTTGACAAAGTATGTGCTAGCTTTCTTGGGTTTAAATTTATTGGTAGGGCCGAACATAGCCCATCTTAGTGGAGTTCTTGTTGCAATTGGCTCCCCTTCCTTACCAGAACGAGTCTCTACGTCGATAAGAAGGTGTGCATGATTAGAGCCGATTATCAAATCTACTTTGGAAACGTCCACATTCACCAGGGTGACGTCTCTCAGATGTAGCATATGTCTGATATCTGATAAAGTCACACGGTTGTCTAAGCTCACATTCAGTTTCTCGCGGGAGATTACGTCGGTGAGTCTGAACGTCTTGCCACTGTTTAAAGCTCCCACATCAAGATCTACAACCGTCACTTCTTCTTCGACATGGTCTCCATGGAGAGTGGTTAGCTCCATAATTCCAGGACGGCCAAGAACATTTAGCTTGGTTCTCAATCTATCGGTGCACATCGTTGAATTGGAACACCTATCTAAGAGTGCATATGTCTCTGTCTGTCCCCTGCGTCCATGGTCCTGAATGGCGACAAGGATAATGGGCATGCCAATGTCCTGCACAAGCGAAGGCACACCTGACGTCCATGTTAGGTTGGGACTTGATTGTTCCTACGGGCTGGTTGTTAGCTGCGAACGTGCTACCTCTTGTAGTCACGGGTTCAGCAGGAAGGGTATCTGTAGCTGTCTGGTGGTTAGGCAGGTGCAGCCACCTGTTGTGTCTTTGACCACATCCAGGAACATTACACGTCCACTTCTTTTGACAGTCTCTGCCGAAATGCCCTGCTTGGAAACAATTCACACACAGCTTCTTCATCAGGACAAAGCTGTGTCTGTCTTTAACGGCAAGCTCTCTAAATCAGTCGCATTGGTTTAGGTAATTGGTATCCTCACACATAGGGCACTTGGGTACATACTTGGGAATACCTCCTCCTATGATAGACCTCTCATGTGTTCTCTCTATAGGTTTAGCCTTGGCGTCAGACGAGAAAGCAGCATTGTTTCTTCTCTGCTGTTTGAAATCCAAGCATTTATCTCTAGGCTGCCTCAGAGTGGATTTCTGAAGATTGCCGAACACAGGGTCGCTCTCTTCATCCACTACTCTGTCTACAAATGATATTATATTGTAGACGCGTGTTTTGCGCTACGATGTGGAATTCTGTAATAGACTACAGAGAGAGATAAGAGAAGACAAAAAGTAACGTTCACTAGTGTTTTATATCTATATCTCTAATACAATACATAAAGTCTCAGTGCGCTAACGAATAGAAAAGCGTTACAGTGCATAGTAACCGTATCACGCAACTTACACCTTTCTCAGACTACGTCTCGTTACAAGAAGCCCCGAGCAGTCGGCCGCTTCCTCTTTTATACGGCGCGCTCCGGTCTCGCGATCACGTTTCTTCCCCTACGTCACAGATCTCCTTTAATCCCAACTCTGACCAACCGGCCCTTCCGAATACGGCAGAGTGCGGATTCCTACCGCTATCTCCCGCTACCTAATATGGTTGCGGGATGCGTGGTGCGCACTTGGCGCGACGCCACGGTCAATTCGGACCATGGTGTCAACACGGCCATCTATCGGTCAGCACCGTTATCTATAGGTCAGCCCGTGTGCGGCCGCCTGTCACACTCTGGAGATTCATGACTGCGATTCCCAGCCTAGCTGGCGCCATCTCGAGTCACTCTCTTTGATCTCCGTGCCGACCGCTGACTCGCCCGCTCCTGTGTCATGCATCACCCCAACACCATTCTCGCATCCGTCATCACCTTCCCCGGCGTGTGGCCTTTGCCCGCTTACATTCCTCCCCCTACCGAGATGATGCACCCATCGTCACGTCACAGACTCCTGTCTGTCGTAAATGGGGAAAAGAAGTCCGCCCGGGGGGACAATCGATTAGTGACGTAGCAGAAGAAGCGCAGCTCGAGTATAATGAACAAACACTGACTGGCAGTCTCGAACGAAAACCGTTGCTACCTTACATCTAGGTGCTTCTAAAAACCGAACCGATATATAACGCGCTACTTGCAAATAAATATGCCGTGTCGCGCACTATATTTATACTCCACAAAACAAGTAACGATAAAGTTCGATCAACACACGCGTTAGAATTCCAACACATTTGGCAGTGAACATTTTGATATCAGTGCAATTACTCTCACTCTTGCGTCTTTTTATGCTGTAACGTACAATAGCTGCAATACAACATATGCGTGTACCGACACGCATCACCGAATACCGTATTATCGAATACGTATTACCGAACATATCGTAATCCATTATTACCGATACCGATGTGGACCTTGTTATCTTGGCCAAGCATTGGTTCAGGTTTAAGCAAGGTAGTTTCTGGTTCGTCAACCTCCTTAGCCTCCTCATACAATACATCAGCAATCCAATGTGTGACAGTATCTACAAAACTGTTGGCATCGGCCAGGAACTTCTCTCGATATTTATTCGATTCGGCAATATCAGCTTGATCGGTTAGCCCCTGGTGGTAGGATGCGTGAGCAGCCATAAAGGTTTGCACGGACACTTCAAAGTCAACCTGAAGCTCTTGCACATGAGGCACATTGTTATTGTTCTGCATCAGAGTAGTTCCCTGATTTATAAGTCTTGTAGCAGCACCCTTAGCCTTTCCTCGTTTCTTCTTGAGGTCAGTTGTCTCAGCTTCAGCAGCTGCAGCCTGATCCCCGTCACACGGCATCTCTGGTCGTCGTCGTTGTTGTTGTTGTTGTTGTTGTTGTTATCTCCACGATATCACAAAGTCCAGTTCGTGATTAACTTTAATGTAGCGGAATGACTACATTAACTTCTTTGTTTATTTTACATCTAAATGGTTTATTTATTTTTTCTTCATATCAAGCTCCAGCGGATTACACACGTTCTTCTTTATTCTCTTATTTTCTGCCTATGTCGTCTTATGTAACGTAACGAACAAACGTATCTTAACGAACGAACGGTTAATCTGAAACAAATGCAAAGAGCACATTTACTATTTACCGTATGTGCTATGCTGTTTGTGTAGCTCGCTATGGACAACAAACTTTCTGGTAAATACCAATCAAATCCACGTACGGCAATCACAGCCGAATCTGCTACTATTAAATTAGAAAGACATTAATAATTATTTATAAACACAAATCCCTTACCACGCTGGGTTCTTTAGGGTTTTAGAAGCCCATTAAAATTCGCGTCTTCAACGGTAAGCCGCAATGGCGAAAAGAACGCGCGCGTCACATCCCGTAGCAACTAGCCGGTATCAATGCGCTGCTGCATAAAGTAATGCACCGCGTAACCGCGTAGCGGCAGAAGTTGTCACCAACAAGCAATATGATACGTTACGTTACGAATGCGTACGTACACACTACAAAACAGTGATTTTAATAATAGTTTGGCCGTAACAAATAAGTGAATGTAAAATACACGAGCAAGCAATTTTGCATTACGTTTCCTTATAAATTTATGTAGACTAGTACAGTTTAGTGTGATCAACAAGCGATATTGCTAAACTAATGTGTGCACATGTGTATGTGTGTGTGTGTGTGTGTGTGCGTGCGTGCGTGCGTGCGTGCGTGTGCGCGAATTGTTTGAATTATTTCTTTTCGATGATATCTATAACGCATTGTATTTTTATTACGGTTTTATTGCAATGCCTGCCGACCCGATGAAGAGATGTAATCTCGAAAGCTTTTCAATTAAATTTTAAACACCCTTATTCTATAATGTGTGTGTGTGGGGGGGGTGCGTGTGCGTGTGTGTGTGTGCGTGCGTGCGTGCGTGCGTGTGTGTGTTTATTAGACCAATTATGCGCGCACGCACACCCCGTCATATTCTCTCTCTCTCTCTCTCTCTCTCTCTCTCTCTCTCTCTCTCTCTCTCTCTCTCTCTCT
>NW_014577269.1:304721-307207 GCF_000485595.1 Priapulus caudatus | reverse complement strand
GGTTTTAGTTTTAAGTTAACCGTAACCTAATTAGTACCGGCCGGCCGACCGACCACCACCCGTACCCTACTACTCTCTCTCTCTCTCTCTCTCTCTCTCTCTCTCTCTCTCTCTCTCTCTCTCTCTCGCTCTCTCTGAAACATCGCACATTGTCGGTGCCTAGCATCGGCCAACTGCTGTTTGATGACGCAGGTATTCCAAGCTGAAAACAGACGGTCATTTTGCTCGGGATACCGATCTACCGGTATCAATCGCAGTGCTGTGTAGTAAGCGGTCACTTGCTGTTGCTAATTACCATCTGTAGTAAACATCGTGCGTGAAGAACGTAACTCGTAGTTAAATCATGATTATTATGATATCTACTCTCAGTTATAGTTTGAGTGGCCAGCGCGGTGAGTCGCGATCACCGTCTAGATATATATTCAAACACAACCGTCCCCGACAACAACAACCACAACCACAACAGTCATATCACCGACAATAGACAATCGGGCGAAAGTAGTTGTAAGGTGGGGTAGGAGGCAGTTGCTAAGCCCTTCACAAACTGGGAACTCTTCTAAGTGACATCTAACGATATAGCGAGACTAAACGCAAGCAAAGGTGAATATTCTGGTTTCAAGGTATCACGTTGGGAAATCATTTCCCATTCGCGGACATACATACAAAAATTTGGTTTTTTAAAGAAATCACACTGTTACCCTCTGAATTTAGGTTGCAAGTGATACCATATATATTGCGAACTCGTAATTTTTCCCACATTTTTCGATAACTTTCCCGGCACACGTGATGTGGCCACTTTGTAACGTGATTTTACGAGAACGCATATCGGAGAAGCCATACACACTGTCAAATGCAGTAACGGTTCTAGATTCCAAAATTAACAATTGCAAAAAGGTCTAACACTCCATTGAGAAAAAATCGACCGCACTGATACGCAGCAAAACTGTGTTATTTTTACCATGTCCCTGAACTCATTGGCTGATATGCACGCGTAATGCCTCTTCATCAATGGATAAACGAATAAATGAAAGAGTGATGTGTCGTTGATATACCGTGTAACGATATATCGTTGATTAGGAGGGGAGTAAATGGGGTAGGCTAAGACTGATGCCATCATTTGTGTCGTCTTGCAGACAGCCGTTGTTGCGTTATCGATCATCAATTAACGATTCATCATCGTTGATTCATTGTCGCGTTATCGCCGCGTCGTCGCTGCGTTGTTGATATTTCATCGCTCCGTGGACGCTGCATCGTCGTGTCGTCGTGTCGCCGGCAGTGTTTCTGCTGCAATTTGTACAAGTCGCGCCACTCGAGTCAACGAAGCACTCTTTCCACTGAAGAAGCCATCGGCCGTACTGGGGATGGAGTTCGTTCGGGGTAAGGTTTGCATGCGTGGCAATGACCGCACATGATCGCTGTGATTTCGGCCCCCAAACTTGCTGCTGTGTGCAGACGTCACACATGGCGATAACCTGAGAGAGAGAGGGGGAGGAGGAGAAGGAGAATGTAGGGTAAGAGCAGGGTTTCAATTCTATTAGAAGATCTCGGTTTGAGTTACCCGTCTGCACAGCCGGCGGGCGGCTGATATTTGACCTGCGCAGATTGCCGCTGCTGCCAGCCTCTCTCACTGCAGCCGGCCTCTCCTTCTTTCGCTGCCTCTGTGGCCGACCTTTTCCGTCCCCGCTGCCACCAGCCTCTTCCACTGCAGCTGTCGCCAGCCTCTTTCTCTCCCACTGCCGCTGCCATCGTGCTTGTATGATGCTGTAGCGAGAAGGTATCTGCGGGGTCTGTTCGGAATACGTTCGTATCATTATTTGCGCTAAGACGGTATTAGTCCGATAGGTTGGTGTCGCGTTGAGTAATCAATAAACACGCGCGTGTTACTAATCAATAGCAGCGCACGGGGTCATCGCCTGCCGCTGCGTTCGTGTTAGTCATCGGTCGATCTGTCTATTGTCGCATAGGTCTACGTCCTGTGGAGACAGGAAACTGGCGTTGGGCATGCTTAAACGCGCAGATTTTGAGGTTCTGCAGATTTAGCGCACCCATGATCGTGGGGTCGTTGAGGTAAAATGATGGCTCGTTGACATGGAGATGGGCGAGGTGGTAAACCGATTGATCGACTGAGGAGCGTTGGTGTGCGCCTTGCGTATGTGTGTGGGGGCGTGTGTGTTTGTGTGTGTGCATATAAACTACGAATAACATTTGCCGCTACGATTTACATTAGGTCGTAAAGTCGTACATTAAATGAATGTGTTTTTGTGTGCGTGTATGTGTGTGTGTGTGTGTGTGTGTTGGTGTGCGCGCGTGTGTGTGTGTGCGTGCTTCTGTGTTTGTAGGCGATACAGAACGCAGGAGAGAGCCATGAGGGCACAGAAATTTGGTGACGAGACAAGGGAGAGAAGGGGGTTGAAAAGTAAACGCGCAGCAGAAGGAAGACAGAATGCAAGACAAGAAGTGATAGAAAAGGTGAGAGATCGACGATA
>NW_014577269.1:297813-304081 GCF_000485595.1 Priapulus caudatus | reverse complement strand
GTGCATGGGGCGGGTACGGTAAATTGTCCGGGGAGTCATATTGTCCGGGGGTGATTGTCCGGGGGTGATTTGTCCGGGGGTGTAATTGTCCGCGGGGGTGATTGTCCGGGGGGTGATTGTCCCGGGCGGCTAATTGTCCGGGGGGTGAATCGGCATGGGGGTAAAATGTCCGGCGGTTACATTGTCGGGGTGATTGCCGCGGGGGTATTTAGTCCTGTACGTTTGTACATATATATATATATATATATATATAATATATATATATATATAGTATATCGTGTGTGTGTGTCCGCGCGTGCGTGCTGTGCGTGCTGTGTGAGAGAGAGAGAGAGAGAGAGAGAGGGGGGAGGTAGAGAAGGAGAGAGAGAGAGCGCGTGAGAGACAGACGAGAGAGAGAGAGAGAGGGGGGTGAAGGGTCAGCAGCGGGAAAAGAAGAACAGACCGCCCATTGTAAGCTTTTTGTTATCTCACGATTATGCAACGAATAGGTGAGTTAGAAAAAAAAATTTGGCAAATTAAACGCATCGAAAATGGCTGTAATCAAGCGGCGAAGCTGCTATTGCAGAGTATTTTGTTACAAAAAATCAATTAACCCTGGTTAACCTGAATGAAAGTTTCGCGTGCATGCGCACGGACGCACGCAGGCTGGCTCGCACTATTGACCTCTCACAGATTCCATTCACGCGCACACACTCACATGCAGATACACACTACGCACGCACAGTCAGGCACACCGTTACACACGCATACACATCACACACACCCGCGCACGAAAAAATGCGCGTTTTTGCGCCGATATAGCACGCACTGCACGTGCCAACTGCCTTTAAACACTCTTAACTGCGTTTAGACACAATCTTTGCTGTGCTCAACCCTGTTGCATGAATATAATTTTGGCTGTGGTCAGCCTTATTGAATATGATCTTGGCCGTGGGTAAACCCTATTAAACATAATCTTGGCTGTGTCTTGTGTGATTATGTAAGTGATCACGGGATTTTGGCACTGGCCAGCAGTAGGGGTGTACCGAATCCAACGATTCATCGATACATCGGTGAATCCCGCGCGATACCGCGGTCAAGATACGATAATCGATACGCAAGCGTCCGTATCGCGATACAAACGATACGGATGTTAAATAATGGCAAGCTAAACAATTTAATCAAGCACGTGCAATTCCTCTTAAATTGAATTTTTCTTCTATGATATGAGCACCCTCTCAATAGCTCGTAAATATCATGGGATGTCGTAGAAATCCGGGTCAATAACTGTGGCGCGCTTATATTGCCGCCAAAATTGTTACCGCAAAGCAGTCAAGAGTGCTGATTGACTGATTGACTGATGCGTGTCGTTACTGCGCACGTACTGTAGCACAGCATGTACATGGCGCTCATGAGCTTATAAGACTGCGGCTATCAATTACGGGCCAGTCTCAGCACCCAGAACGTCTCGGTGTGTTACAGCCACACTATATATACTATAACTATATAATATATACTATATATATATACTACTATATATATATATTATATGTAACCGCAAGACTCGGCCTTGCTATCAGCCCTCATATCCCCGCATCCTTCGTCCTGAGCTCGCCGCTGTTCTCAGCCATCCCTAGGTCAATGTACAGCCCATCCCTTGCCAGTGGCTATGACAGCCGATTTTCACGTCGCGCATCTCCACCGGTTGTATGAAGCAAACCAGTCGGGCGCTGCATGATCGTGGTCTTGTTCAGCATGATGTGCGTGACATAAAACATGACTTGCCATCACGCCGTCTCTCGTGAGGCAGGATGGCGCAAGCGTAGAAAGCCCTACCCACGCTGCAGCTTGGTAGTATAAATCGCTGGGCTCCTGCTCTCAGTTAAGGCACGCGGGAAGACTAGCTATACGCATCTGAAGCGACCCGAGCCCGGTCCTGCGTCAAGCCAAGCACTGCCCAGTCACAAGCAGCGCAGGCGCTCTCATCGTTCACGGAGTCAAAAACAGTTAAGCCCATACCAGTTATCTAGCTTAACCCCTGCACAGGCCGCCAAGCAACCTTACTACAGGGTCGCCTTAGTTAGCAACTGCTTTCAGCTGTTCGGTTCATTCGTGTATATTCCTACACCCAGCGACAACGCTGTGTGCCGGCATTCCTCCGTGCCCCTGGCCACCATCTTTTACGTTCACCTTAGCTTCTGCTGCACTAAGAACGAGATAAAAGCCCCCCGCGGCCTATTCCCTGGCCCCGTCGAACACTTTTATCAGCCTTGTTCTGCCCGCTTTTTTACGTGCTTGCTAATTTCCTTGTCGCTTGACTTCTTACACTACAATCCAGTCGGGCTCGAACCCTGGTATTCGTCTTACAACTATACGTAAAATTTCGTTGCATATAAATATTTATATATACAAGCTATCTTCAAATATAATATCCTATGAGTGTACAACGGGCAAAAAACGCGGAAAATAGTGCTATTTCACGACAACATTATTCTACTTTGGCCGCGTCGTGCTGAGGCTTTAGATAATTTCATGGTATCTGCATTAAGCAGCAATTCTTTGCTCTCTAAAACACAGACCAACCGCTTGTCATACGATATCCTAAGGCGGAAGATATATCGGCTCCTAACAACCTCCCTCCCCACATGCCAACCGCTCGAATCCACTTTCTGTCCCCATCCTTCACCGCGGCCACTAAGCGTTGCTTCGTCCGCAGAGTTCGGCTTTTTCCGCGCATAATTCTTCCTAATTGAGATGATTTTCGGGTGCAGGTGCAGCCCGCCGTGGACGCGTGACTTTCCGCGCCGCCCCACCGGCATACGCCTATGCCGCCTTATCTCCCATATACTCTCCTTCCCCTAGCCACCGGCCTTAATGCCCCGTCATGATGGAGCGCGCCCAATGCTTTTTTTATTAGAGTCTCTTAACCAAGCGCAGTAGGCTAAGCAAGTACCAAATTTGGGCATGCACTGCCACAATCAATTATCAGCGCTCCAAGCGGAGTGACGGAAACCCGCATAGCGAAATGCTTAGACCGCGTGGCCAAGGCCCATGCGTGGACAGCAAGCTAGATTCGCCAGGCGGCACCACCGTTTGGCATGTGGGAGGCGAGCGTTTAGCGCAAGCCGCCATATCTCGCCTAGCCCGCAGTATCGTTATTGCACAATGCGGTCCTTGAGTCTTAGTTTTCATGCCAGACTGCAAACGGAATTCTGCCTCTAATGCCCAACAAAAAAAAAGAAAAAAAAAACAAACAAAACATAAAAAAAAAAAATAAAAAAAACAAAAAAAAATAAAATAGCCACGTGAAATTATTATAGACTCGCAGGCAAAGTAGAATAATGTTGTCGTGAAATAGCACTATTTTCCCGTTTTTCCGTTGTACACTCTAGGTATTATTAGCTCTTGATATATATGTATATATAAACTGATAATTTTTTGTATGACAAATTTACCGTAGCATTCAATTTACAATCTCTCTTTTTGTCTATGTATGGTATCGTGTCGTGACCTACGTATCGAGATACTTATTGTATCGTGACCCTAGCTAGTATATCGTTACTCCTCTAGTCAGATAGCGTTACACCTATATAGAAACTCATGTTCTTCGATTGTTTAATTATTGTTGAGAATTCTATAATGCCATAATGTTTAATGCGCTAGGTCTATTCTTCCCACTACATTAATGTCTGATTTGTGAGTAAATAATTCTACTACGTTCTACCAATCCAAACCCCGCGAGTTCAACTAGGTTAACATATTGCCGCGTTTGCCCATTACCTACCCAGTCTGCTATTGAATTCAGCTTCGCCCCGCGGTTCCTATAGTAGACTAGCAACATAACCGTCCTATCGACGGCCTGATTAGTAACGATCATTAGTCTGAGAATTGATGGTATGCACAAATGAAATTAGCATTTCAATGTATGGAAATTCATGAAGTTCATCATTTGTATAATTTTATTATGATATTACACCTTATAAACCACATTTCTAGTGATGTAGGCCCTAAGTCGGTGTGTGGATTTGTAGTGTGTCATTGCACCCGATTCGTGACAGGGCAACATACAACATGCCGTGTGAAAATACTGGAGTAGTGATGAATGTGAATGTTTGTCCTTGTGATTTGTTTATTGTCATAGCGAAGAATGGATTGATAGGGAACTGGTGTGCATATTAAAATAATTATATATAGATGTAATCACAACTTTCATCGTGAAATAATGAGCAGATTTTAAAAAGTGAATATTTCTCCAAACGTATGGATATCACCTTATTTTAACAAACGTTGTTAGTCAAGTTAGTACAGTTCTGCACCAGTGAAGTCACCATAGATGACATTATCAAAAAGATGGAGAGCACCTGATACACACAGTATATACACAGACAAATTACAATTTTAAAAATACAAATGATAGTAAATAAACCACTAAAAGTGTGTGTCTGCTTTTGAGAGTCGACTGACAACAGTTACTGAGTGCATATTAAAATAAAATTTATAAATTTGTCCGCTAGATGGCTACATTCAATGGAATTCGGCTGTTCTACTTTTTGGACATCACCCCACTGCTAAAATTATCGCACGTATTAAGGCCTATTTATCGTTATTATATCTATAAATATGAGTAGATTTAACAAATATGGATAAGCCCATGTTGGCGTCTGACACACAGGCTATGAGGTCGGTGGCGTGGGCGTGATGTTAACCGCGGCAGAGTTTACAGCGTCGGAAAATCGGCCTGTCCCCTCTTATAATATAGAGGACACGCACCATTGGAAATACTTGTAAATTCTTGGAAATGAGAATTTCTGCTAGAAAACAGGCGTCACTACTTTTTTGTTGCCGTAATTTAATATACAAGATATAGGTGAGAAGAATTTTATGAAATCTAGCAGAAGTGAGGTTTAAGCTTTTCAAAAAGCTATGCGTTGACTATTTCGCTTATAATTTAGCTGGTGTGCCTTACACCTGCTATAAGACATTGCTTTACACCATGAATTTAGAATCCTCTTTCTGATAACAGCGGGGCTGCTAACTTCCTGCTAAAACTCCCAGTATATGCAGACAACCAACCGGGTTTTATGGGGTTGCTATATAGCAGCCTCAATAACAGCGCGCGACTACTAACTTCCTGCTAAAACTCCCCGTATATGCAGACTACCAACCGGTTTTTATGGGGGTAGCTATATTGCAGCCTTCATAACAGCGCGCAACTGCTAACCTCCTGCTAAAACAGACTGTTTCCTTGCACCATGCAGTCACAAAATCAACGTTAAAAATGCTTGCTATGGAAACGTTAAACAGCGCGTGACTGCTAAGTTTGGGAATAGACTAAGGTCGTGATAGAATCCTTTATTAATGATATACTTCATAACATTTGAAGCTGCCAATTAAAGCAGCATGCCAGTATAATCAAATAGATAGATATTGTGACACTATAGTTTATTGTAAAAATAAATTTTTTACCAGACTATATTTCCTTGCATCAGTTACAAAATCAACGTTAAACATGCTCGAATATACCAATGTAGTAAAAGTTAATATTCGCCTAAAAGTTTAAATCATAGCTTATGTATTACACACTTGAGAGACGGATACATGTACTAAGCATTGTTATTGAGTGGTTTATTCAAAGAAACTACTACGTGTACAGGTTGAAATTAATCACAGCTTAATTTTTAGCAATACCGATAATATTTTTTTTATCTAAACACTTGAAATGCAATGCATTACTAGTCCAAGTATAACCTTCATAAGACAGAGATATTTTTGTTTGCAAACATTTAAAAATGACTAGTTTTATGCACTATTTACACAATGAGCGACATACACAAAAACATGAAATTACAGTAAACTATTTATATACAACTTTTTATATACAAAATAACTGTTAAAAATATATCAAAGTTTTCTTCTGTTTAATGTTAAAAATGGATTCCAAATAGGCAAAATTAGCGGGACTACAATTTTTCCCCAAAACAGCATTTACGAGTTACATTATAGGCGTATTAGTCTCTTCTTGATGGCTTCGACCTGCTTGATATCGTTTTCTACTGCAACACAATTTCTCTTCAATCTCATTGCGGCTGTTATCCCCGTACCTGTAAAAATAGCTTTTCAACATGTTTTGTTGTCAGAATATCTCACCTTTTACTGGTAATAATGGAATATCTCAACGTTGGTAAAGCGTTTCTAATAAAGTTTCTCTCTGTGTGTGTGTGTGTGTGTGTGTGTGTGTGTGTGTGTGTGTGTGTGTGTGTATGTGTGTGTGTATCTATGTACGTGCGTG
>NW_014577269.1:272965-297803 GCF_000485595.1 Priapulus caudatus | reverse complement strand
CCTCTCTCTCTCTCTTTCTCTCGGTCTCTCTCTCTTTCTCTCGGTCTCTCTCTCTCTCTCTCTCTCTCTCTCTCTCTCTCTCGCTTCCTCTCTTTCGGTCTCTCTCTCGCTCCTCTCTGTAAAACCGGTTGGCTGCGCGTTTGTTTGATTTGCGATGCGTGTAGAGATGGGAGGAGGCGGAGAGTTCATGATCGTGAACACACGCACACACACACACACACACACACACACACACACACACACACACACACACACACACACACACAAGTAATAGTGCAAACCCAGCTTTATATCCTTAGAAAATTACATACGTCCACAAGTAACTGCTGCAAACAGTTTTTAAAATAAACTAACCCTCACTATAACTGTCCTCCAAGATCAGTGACTTGAGAGATGGGACTGACTTCTGTTTATCCTTTTCTCCATTTGTTGACAATTCGCTTGTATAAACACGTTTACCATTACCTTCTGCGTGCTGTAGCCATACGAACAGTCTTTCACCCCGCAAAGAACTACAGAGAATTGCCGATGTTGTTTGATAATTTTCTCGTATCAAAAGGAACGATTAAGGCGGTCATTGTTTTGATCTATTCAACTCACTTAGAAACACAAAGCACATCTAACTTTCGTGAATAGCGGAAACGGCAATCCTGTAGTGCAAACCCGTTACACTAGTACTTGTTGCAGGTGCGCGAATGACCCGAATCGGCTCCCTCAGCAGCCCGTTAATAATCGCTGATTAAACAATGCTTTCAAATGCAGATGCTACACAAAGCCCGTAAATACACCGCTGTGCACAAACAACAAGAATAAAGAGCAGGAGCTAAATTGGCCGTCAAACAATAGATTTAGAACTGCATGGTTATTTAGTGGGTAGCTATTACTGTTACTGGTGCATACAAGAATGCGCATGAACACACAAGGAAAATGCAGAAGGAAAACAACAAAAGCAAAGGCGTGGATGGCAGAAACTTTTAAAAAGATGGGTGATTACAGGCCAAATGATGATTCTATTTATCTGCCCTACTACTATACAAAACTGAGCTTGTAGAAGAAGTACAAAGATGAGATGGAACAGAAGAATATCAAGAACTACATCTCATATGAATATCTGATAGAGATATGGAAAAAAGACTTTCCCCGGTATAAGATTGGCAAGGTAATCAAAACTTTGTAGCCTTTCTAAGCTGATCTAAAGCTAATACCAATTTATGGGCAAAGTTGATGGTATGTTGATAGCTTTGTGTTACGGTATTCAATGTGATTAATGTACAATCTATACATACACTTTTTTTCAATGTCTATTTCAGCCATCAACTTTTGCTGTATGCAATACATGTGTGCAGTTGAAAGTTGACTATCAAGCATCTGCCACAGTTAAGCTAACGGCAGCTAGCAGGAGGCGGGGTTGACTGCGGTATGCGACTACCACTTAACTCGAGTTAACGATTTTGCGCGCGTCTACACGAGTCTTAACTCGGGTTAAGCTTAACCGGGATTAGCTTAATCCGGGGTAGCTTAACCCGAGTTAAGACCTCGTATAGACGCTTAAGCCGAGACACATTTCCTCGTGTAGACGATGTAATAAGACGCTTAAGCCGAGACAAATTTATTCGTGTAGACGATGTAATAAGACGCTTAAGCTGAGACAAATTTCTTCGTGTAGACGAAGTCTCGTCTATACGAGGATTTTTATCGCTGTATAAGCATTTACACGCGTGCTTATCTCGGGTTAAGAGAACCAGGGTTAAGCCTTAACCCGGGTTAGTTTAACCTTGTGATGTGAGGGGGGCTAAGCTAACAGGATAGCGTCGTATAGACGGTGTTAACCTGAGATAGCGCATAGTTCCTTAACCCTGCGATATGCGGCAATAGTGAATGCGTATTTACATCGATGCGTACATACAATGCGATACTTACGTGCCAGAACCGTACAAGCATTGAGCGGGTGGTGCTCGTATAGACGTTGCGCATGTCTTAACTAGGGTTAAGCTAACCCAAGACTGTGTAACCCGGGATAAGAAAACTTCGTATAGACAAGGCTTAAGAGTTTCATACATACCATGCGTAGCTACAAACGTAACCTTGTATTACTAGATAATAATACCATGTATTTCGTTTTTACAAACAAATGATATATATTCCACGCAAACACTGAAGGAGGTATTATGCCCCATGTCTTCATCGATGTCAACCAGTATCCACATGACTCGAATCTGACAATAAACCTGATTCTTGAAGTACTTGTCACCAATAAGGACAAACTGAGAGATAGACTCCACATACAGATGGACATACATCACGTGAAAACAAAATGAGATATGTGATCAGTATGGCATTCTTGTTTGTTGAACTCAACGTATTCAAAGAAGTATGTTTATAGTATATTATACATTTGTGTGCGTGTGTGTGCGTGCACATCTTTGCCATCAACTGTAAGAAAAATATGCAGTACGAATGAGGGAGGTTGTTTATGTGATTTTATAGTACGTACTGTAAATTACGTTTCAGTTCTCACTTTTGCCACTTAATTCTAGCAAGTTCTGCAACTTATCGTACACAATATTCTCGCGGTAATAAACAAAATTAATATGCTTTTAAAATCAATTGGTTTTTTTACGCGCGCTGTTTATCGTTTCCATAGCAAGAATTTTTAACGTTGATCTTGTGACTGCATGGTGCAAGGAAACAATCTGTTTTAGCAGGAAGTTAGCAGTCGCGCGCTGTTATAAAGGCTGCAATATAGCAACCCCCATAAAAACCAGTTGGTAGTCTGCATATACGGGGAGTTTTAGCAGGAAGTTAGCAGTCGCGAGCTGTTATCGAGGCTGCTATATAGCAACCCCCATAAAAACCGGTTGGTAGTCTGCATATATGGGGAGTTTTAGCAGAAAGTTAACAGTCGCGCGCTGTTATAATGGCTGCTATATAGCAACGCTAATAAAACGTAATAGTTTGCAATGTTCACGCTTTTGTTGAATATATTATAGCAGTGTTATCATAGGCTGGCCACTTCTTGCTAGCTTAATAGTACATGGAGTGTATTTGGGGCATGCATTGTTTCAGAATTTTATTTTGTGCTAGAACTACGAAGAATCTATAGTTTTGTTGGAGTAGTCTGATGTAAAATGCTATATTTGATTTATAACTGTATTTTCTTGGCATGAAAAACATTCACCTAACGTTGTATTTCACTCGACAGCAACCAATCTCTTACATAAAGGGCGAGTCTGTTTTTCGGTCTGTCTGGGGCTCTATCTTCCCCCCCCCCCGTAAGAGGTCACCCCAACACCATATATATTCTTAATCAGCATGTCGCGACGACCATTTATAAACCCCCCCCAAAAAAAAAACGAAAAACAAATACACAACATAAAAAAGTGTCAAATTACAATTAAAATTATTTATTATTTTAATAAATGTCCGCGCGGTGGCGATATATACCCTCCTACTGCATCGAGTGCGCATTTTCGCGCTGTTGTTCGCATTTTGTAGCTCTATTGTAGCTGTATTTTTGTAGCTCTATTGTCAAATTACAGCGACAATAAACGAATTATTAGCTTCGAAGGAGACACGAATTCGTCGTAGACGACTACCGTACGTATAGGTATAAATGCTGAACTTGCTACTTATTTGCGTATTTTCGAGTGTTTCGTATTCATCTCCTACAATAAATCGCCGCATCTATCTGTCTGTCTGTCTTCTCGAGACCAGTTTAGAGGTGACCCGTGAGGTGTATTCTCAATCAGCATGACGCGACGACCATTTTAGGCCAAAAACAATTTGCACAAAAAGGCCAAAATAAGGGCAAAAAAACAGACAACAGATTTTCCCCCAAAAATACTAGCGCAGCAGAAAGATTAACAGCAATCCTAGCGCTCGACTATACACTGCAGCAGAAAAATCAAGACGAATTCTAGCGCAGCAGAAAAGTAAACAGCAATCCTATAGCGCTCAACTATAGTCAGGCTCAAAATCAGGCAATGGCATGAAATGCCGAAACGCAAGCAATAGCAGAAAACGCATGAAATAGCAGAAAAGCAGTAACCCAAAAAAAATCCCGGGCATCGCCGGGTGGCCCAGCTAGTTGTAAATAAAGAAGCTTGGTTGGAATAAATTCTGCAATTTGTCTATATTTATGATGTTCCCTCTTATTTTTGTAAAGAGTATTTACATGTTGTGCAATTTGAAGTCTCCAAATTTACACCGAAACATAAACATCTGTAGCAGCAGAAGTAAATGGGCGCCAATTTATAGTTAAATTACCTAATCTTTAGCCGATTTTTAAGCTTTGGTGCCACATTTACCATAAAATTGCGAAACATTAGCAGAAATTCTCATTTCCAAGAATTCAAAAGTTTTTCCAATGGTGTTGTTAGTGATCGTAAATAATTTAGAGGGAGAGAGTGGAATGATAGAGAGGAAGAGGGGCGCGAAAAAGAGGGAGAGAGAGCGAGGGAGAGTGTGAGAGAGAGAGAAAGAAATAGGGGGATGGAGTGAGGCAGGGAGAGAGAGATCTGATGACAATGGTGATAATCCAGTTATTTTTACATCTGCGGATCATTTTGTATTATACTGCTATATAAAATTATGCGTGAACTGTTATTTTAGGTTTGAGAATGACTTCTGACTAAGTCTGTTATCTGGATTGGTGCATTTGATCTTTCGAGGCTTGACCGTATAGTGGGGAGCGTCTGTGGTGGCTGATAAATCTGTGCTCGAAACTTCTCTATATAATATACTGCGTGTGTAAAGTAGTCAGTGTACGCGCGCACGTTCTATGTAGCGGAAAGGCCACCCGTTATGCTCTCGCGCACGTACACTATCGACACCTTTAACAGGTCATGCGATACACTACCCTTTCACTTTCATAAAACTTATCATCCAGATGAGAGACCGGATACCAGAGAAGCGTCGCCTGGGAGGTGTTGATCCTGACCGCTAAGCGCGAATCTTGCGCGCAGTTCCGCGGCAAGGCGCACGCGATCGCGGGAACGTCCTACGAAAGTATCACGCGCTGGCAGCTTTTGATCCGTGAGCCAAATCGAAAGGCCGGCGCACGGATCAATTGCTGCCAGCGAACAGTCTCGAATTTTAGCGGGTCTAATTCACTAGCAAACATATGCACACACCATCGCGCAGGCCTAATAGCGATGTTTGTGTTGTGGTTGGCAGAAGACCCAAGGCAATGTGCTGCTGACATTTACAGATGAATGACCACATGTTCTGATAGAAAGCGCTGTTTATGTAGTGCACGTACACGTGCGTGCTGCGTGCGTGCGTGGGTGCGTGTGGGTGCGTGCGTGCATGCTCGTGCGTGCGAACTTACACGTGCGTGCGTGCGCGAGCAGGCGAGCTTCCCTGACTGAGCCGAGCTGGCTCCGCGCTGTGTATCCTTGCGTCAGGAAGGGGGCCAGCAAGCGGCGCCCGTGATCATCGTCCTGAGCTGTGTATCCTTGCGTAGCCTTCTGACCGAGCTCCGCTACACCCTACATGGTCAGCTAGCAGGGCGGACAAGCCGCCAGCAGCTAAAAAGCAGTGGCAGGGTGCGAGCTTCCCGACTGAGCCAAGCTGGCTCTGTGTTGCTTTGGAGCTGGACGCCGCAGGCTTATATACAGCCGTGGGACACCACGTGGTTACAGTCATGTGACCCCACGTGTGACCTGCAGGTGTCCAGTCCAATTAAACTATAGGTCAAGTGGTGCAGCAAGGCTTTCCTTTCCAATCCGCTGCTAGCCCACGTGGCCTACGAAGCCGTACGTCTTCAAGGTTGAAAGTATGCTGCCGCATGCTAGCTATAGTGTTTGTTGTACAGCGGTCGAATTTGCTACACACGAAACATCGCTTTGCATGGGAATCACTGAAGAACTGCTCCGTCAATCACGCGAAACGGCGAAATATACAGCTGTACCTGTATAGCACCCAAATCCCATGAGTGTGCACGTACACGTGCGTGCGTGCGTCCGTGTGTGTGCACGTACACGGGCGTGCGGTGCCGTGCGTGAGTGCGCGCGCGTGTGCATGTGCATGTATACGTGGTGCGCACGTACACGTGCGTGCATGAGTGTGTGCGTGCGTCGGTGCACGTACACGTGAGTGCGTGCGTTCGTGGTGTGCACGTACACGTGCGTGCGTGCGTGCGTGCGTGCGCGCGCGCGTGTGCATGTGCATGTATACGTGCGTGCGCACGTACACGTGCGTGCATGAGTGTTGTGCGTGCGTGTGCACGTACACGTGCGCGTGCGTGCGAGCGTGCGTACGTACATGTGCGTGCGTGCGTGCGGTGTGAACTTACACGTGCGTGCATGCGTGCGTGCGTTCGTGTGTGTGCACGTACACGTGCGTGCGTGGCGCGCGTGTGAAGGTACACGTTGTGCGTGCGTGCGCTGCGTGCGTGCGTGCGTGTGCAGGTACACGTGTGGTGCAGTGTGCGTGCGTACGTTCGTGTGTGTGTAAGTACACGTGCGTGCGTGCGTGCATGCATGTGCACGTAGACGTGCGTGCGTGCGTGCGTGCGCTACGTACACGCTGCGTGCCATGCGCTGCGTGCATCGAGTGTGTGTGTGCACGTACACGTGGCGTGCGTGCGCTTGTATCGAACAATATCACGCATCTGCTTGCTACCAACCGTAATATGGATAAACAGAAAAATACAGAAAACAAGAAAATAATTAAAAACAGACGGGATTCGATCCACGACATTTCAGCAGTGTCGTATCTGCTCTAAGCGTTCAGCTATCGAGGCATTGTGGTTTTGCGTTATGGATGTGCCTTGACAACACTGGGGCGTCATTGAGGAGTTTGAGGCACGTGATTTGTATCAACCAATGGGATTTGCGAGGGCATCGTCACCGAGTAAACATCGTGAGTGGGCATGCGGTGGGCGTAGTCATTGAGGTAATTAGGGTTATTTCAGTTTTAATATAGTTTTTCGTGCGCTTTTAGATGCCAACAATTTTCAACGATGTTACGATGACATGCTTACCAGCAAACGCTGTGTCAAGTCAGTCACTGTTGCCCACGAATTCAGACTAAGCGAATTCCCAGTGAATCCCATAATGTAATTCCCTGTTTGTATTTAATGGCCAATAGGTGGAGCGTGCCGCTGCAAATATGAACTGAAACCTGCGGTTTCTACAAGGACGGGCCGTCCGGGGGCACCACTAGTCTAGCTATAGAGGTGCACAGGATATACGACGAGTATGCCTAATGGCCGCAGTAACCAGATGAGACGGGATACTAGAGAAGCGTTGCCGAAAGGTGTTGATCCGAAGCGCACCGCGGGAACATCCTACGACAGTATGCAGCGCTGCCAGCTATGGATCCGTGCGCCGAATGCATAGGCCAGCGCACGGATCATAACGCTCAGCGAACAGTCGAGAATTTTAGCGGGAATACAATGAAAGAGCTCAGCTGCATTCAGCTGCTGTTCTTTGGAAGTTCAATGGAAATATCAATGAAAGTGTCAACACCTTCTACTTCTACACTGTGTTGTAGAAGTTTTATTATGAATTGTATTTTATTATGCGTCAGCGCCTTCATGTAACGAGCGGCAGCTGCAGCGGATACATAAGCTGGGTTTTATAAATAATACATGCGGAAATAATATGCCTTTATTCATGTAAATAGAAATGTTGACCTATATACAAACAATGCGCAGGTAATAATCCCAAATATTGTCAATACACATGCAAATATTGTCATCACATTGGTCTCTTCAAGATAGATACGAGAAGTTGAAGCGGCAGTGACGATTGCAAGGCTAGACTGGTACCGACCTTCACTCAGCCAACTATCTTTGGCTACACGCTAGCGTGTGGAACTGTCCACTGGGCAGCAGTCTAGCTGAGTAAGCCGAGCGTTGTGTAGAGAACGAC
Organism: Priapulus caudatus; assembly: GCF_000485595.1. NCBI lineage: Eukaryota > Metazoa > Priapulida > Priapulimorpha > Priapulimorphida > Priapulidae > Priapulus > Priapulus caudatus. Next base: position 289,926 of record NW_014577269.1, on the reverse strand, counting down.
TTGAAAATGCTATGTACATGGACTCGTTGCACCATCTATGGGACGCCATAACTTGCAAAATAATGTCAGGGCATGAAACAGCAAAAATGGCAAATTCGTTTTCTACAGAAAAACGACGCGCGCCGAGCAGCAAACCAATAATTACCACCATTTGTATGAAATCTCTAGCTACGCGTGGCTAGTTAAAGAGTTGTGGAATCGCCACAACTGCTCAATTGAGCGATTATAGGGCTTTGTCTGTATACCCAAAGGGAACTGAGGAAGGTGTTTGAAACAGTGCAGAATATGATTCAGTGTGCGCTACGCGCCATTGTTCGCGCTTCGCGCGGATCCGGGCTGCCAATTGTCCAGATTATATTATACACATGAGTGAGAACGCTACGAAATTTGAACGGCGCCTCTCTCTCCCCCTCCCTCTATCTGTTCCTCTGTCAGCTGTCTCTATCTGTTCCTCAGTCTGTTCCTCTGTTCCTCTGTTCCTAAGTTTGGCAGCGAATAGCGTATAACGAAGTAGAGGAATATTTAATCGGAAATTGCTTACTGTTCCACCAACAAATTCTGTTTATTGTAGTTTGAAGTATAGTTTTAAGAAATGTGTGGTGGAAAACGTAGAAACATTAGAGGCAGAGGAGTACCATTTTGCCTGAAATAATGCCGTTGAAATTAGGAATAAGAAAAGTCTATGGTCTTATGGAAATGTAGCATTGTATGACCGATTAAATCTAGAAATCTGTAGATTTCAATACTTAGTCGTCATAGTAGTGTTAGAAGTTCGATTGAAGGCATAGCAAAACAAGCACCCCAATGTAAATGAGTGTCATAGTGAGACCATGGTAGTCATAATGAACGCTTACAAAGACATGGCAATATATTGTATTATATGTTACAACTGTATATGGTTGACATTGCACGCTCGATCGTTCAATTGTGACACAGTGTGTTACAAAGTCAGAGTTACCACATACAACTTCATATGCTAAGTCACTAATTTGTATGACAATAGTATAACATGCTTAATTACGAGCAGATGTGTCGCACATTCTATATGACAGAACTCCTGGTACAGGCGTGTGGCAGAGCGAAGGGGTATAGTTTTAGAGGTATTAAGTGACGTAATACTGGCATATCGAACTATTGTCTAGTATTGACAAAGTTGTGAACACGGTCGTTCGTAGAATCCTAGCATTGCCGATGTAGTAGACTCCAGTGTAGACAGGATTTATAATGGTCGAGTGGCATGATGAACATATCGTAAGAATTGATTGCGACGATGGGCAATTACAGTTAAATTAGGAAATTCCCTAAAATATAGTGATCTATAGTTCATGCAAACAATTGAAACTAACTGTTAACAAATACAACATGACAGTTATAACATATAATGGCAGAATTAAGACATGGTAAGAATGTATTGTTAGTACGATGCCTCATAAACTGTCTTCTTTCCATGTGTTCTGCTAACAGCTAGTTGAAAAAATGCGACATGAGTTGATGAGTGATTTAATGAAGACACGGAAAGAATGCATACGGAAGAATAGGCGTACTTACCGAATACTTCATAATTTACTAAGGGCATACTTGAGCAGGGGCAAAATCCACTATATAGAAAATAATACACTATATAACACTATACTTGCGTCGCTCGCCACCAGAAACGCATGCTAGTTGTGCGCGCACGAACCAACAGTGACGCCTGTAGTTGTGGACGCGCCGCAGAATGAATGCACCCCCCGGGTCACAGCCTATCGCGCACAGGTCGTGAGAATTCCCACTACGCACCTAACCAAGCTAGCCAGATCACGTGCGTGTGCTGAGAGGTAGCGTTTTTGCCCCCTTCATCCGTTGACATTTATTTACAAGTAAACTGCAATTAGCGTCTCGTCGGCGCCAAAGTGGCGGGCGCGCGAAATGAATTACACCGGCAGCTTATACCCGCATATAGCCCGCCGACCGGTGTGCAAGCAAAGTCGTAGGCAAATATGATATGGATATAGACTCGTGCATAGACTCGTGCCGCCATCCATTGGACGCAATATCTAGTAGACAGATGTACACTGATTTAGAGTGATGGGGGGGGGAACTAAACGTCTGTTTTTTACAGGAAACAAAGCGCGCCGAATAGCCAAAAAATTTGTGCGATCATTTCGAGCAGCTGTCCGCCTACCTGGGTAGTCAAAGCCGCCTTGCAATGGCCACAACTGCTGAAGGGACCGATAATACGGCTTGAGCCCTTACTCGAAGAGCACATGTAAAGCTTTTTGAGTGGGGCAGCGATCCTGTGTTAGTTTTGGCCGCGAGGCGGCGTTGGCGCGCTTCGCGCGGATATCCGGGCTGCAGATCGTCAAGTCCACATATTACACAGTGGTCTTGATTGTCTTCAGTGCTGTATGTTTATGTAAGTACTGGACATCGTGTGATGTGAAGACGAATGTTATGTAGTAAATATATACGGACACCTAGAGATATATGTGAACATGAACGTGAATATATATGTTTTTCCCATTATTATTATTATTTTCTTGTTGATTTTTAATTTCAAGCAACCTTGCCAGTCATACCGTTCATGTCACGGCAGTAACTGTGTGGATAGAAAAATAATGTGAACGTTATCAAAGTGTAAAGGCCTATTTACACGATGCGTCCTAGACGTACGTCTGTCGCATCAGTCAGACGCATACGTCCAAAACGCACCGTGTAAACTATGCGGTACGACACGATTTTATGACCCCTGCGATATCGGATGCACTAGACGGATGTTCTAATTTCTTGCGACATTGTAAGCAGGACGCAAGAACCCGACCAATCAGGTGGGTGAGATTGGGTCACGTGCTTAAATCTCTTCGGGATCAACAGTGTTGACAGCATGGCATCCCCTGTGGATCACAGATAAACGTTCTGCAGCAGAAAGTGGTTCCCTCAAATTGGTTATAGAGCGTTGAATTATTGGTGTGACCTTTTCAAGGAGTTCTTGGAAAGTGTCCATGTCCATTCTCACAAAATTTCGGAAGCTTCCGGGTTCTTCCTCCTTCAATTCTGTTTAAAGTGCATGATACGCTCCAAGTTTGTATCTCCTGGCGATCCATGCAATGTCTTACCCAAGCTCGTCTCCTTCTATGCGAAATTCTATTTTTTTCTTAATTCCTGCCACAAGAAGAGACACTATGGCAATTTTCTTCAGCCGTCGTGTACGTGTTCTCCCCATGGCGGCCTGCCCTGGAACTACTTGTCCTGGATGTTCGAACAAAACTCACCGTGTAAACAGATTCACCGTTGCATCAAGGACGTATGCTAAAATCTGATAAGGCCTGGGCATACGTCTAGGACGCATCGTGTAAATAGGCCTTAACGCGGTAGACATTTTATGCGCGTTTATCGCCGTCGTTATGCTGCTGCTGCGGCGACCTCGCACTTAGCGATGCGGCGCCAGACTAAAGATTCGTCGGCGTTGCGTGCCGTCGGCCGTTTCGCCAGAGGTAATATTTAAACATATCGACGTAAATAAGCGGAGTACTGCGGAGCTGCAGAGAGAATCGGCGCAAAAATTCTGAGAACAGCGGCTACATGTACAGCTGCGACGGATATTGAGCACGCTGATGATTACCGATGTTGTATTGTCGGGCGCATAGTGATGCTTGTATTCCACCCGCTAGAATTTGCTTTCTACTTTCGTGTATGTATTACCATGTCTCCTTCACTTTTTGGTAATAATTGTCTCCCGCCATATATAGTGGCAGTCCCTGTTGGCTTTCACCCTCTACCCGCTTATATTTCATACCACCATTGAATTTTTTGTTTTGTCGCTTCACCTTCTCTGCCCTGTTTTCTTCCACATACCGCTCACTCTCCTTAGGTTCATTTTGTGTTTCTTAGGATAGGTACTCGGCATATATATATATATATATATATATATATATATATATATATCAGGAGTAGATAATAGGGAAGGAGTGTGACGTCAATGAAACCATAGACGCAATGGGCGAGTGCTACTGTAGCCTGTATGCTGTAGCCTGTAGCCGTGCAGCGACGCAATCTTCCCGCGAGCCACACCGCCACATTCCACATTCCGATGAGCAAGCACAGCAACAGCGCGTCTGTATAGCTGCCCTTTGTTTTAATAGAGGCGGGCAATTCACTTGGGTTGATGGCCAAAGAATAGAAAGTCGTGTCGTACGTTTTAGTCTGTATCTCCGGATTGCTTGTGTAAACGAGGAAACGATTTCGCACGATGCTAGGCGAATGTACTGTGTACGATTTGAGCTCAAGTTGGATGAGTTACGCGTAGTAAATCGTAGGTATTATAAGGCTAGTAAATGACGAATTTCCCTTGTTCATTGATGTCACACTCCTTCCCTATTATCTACTCCTGATATATATATATATATATATATATATATATATATGTATATATATAATATCAATCCATTGTGTATAGGTCGATTTTAGAGTTCATCGCTCACTCGCTACACCTGTTCTAACCAGACCTTACCGCCCTCTCTCTATCCATGGTCACGTGCTCTCTGACATCGACTATAATAATATAATTAGTGGTTGCGCGAACCTGGTCGCGCTTCAATTGCGAATCCATCGCGCAGCGCTAACGTTTCGTGGCATGTATTTTTCCACGCTTGGTAGACAATTACGAATCAAGCTCGCAGCTGTCGTCACTGTTCCCTCTACTGTCGTCACTGTGCCCATGCTGTCATCACTGTGCCTACACTGTCGTCACTGTGCCTATATTATCGTCACTGTGCCTATGCTGTCGTCACTGTGCCTATACTGTTGTCACTGTGCCTACACTGTCGTCACTGTGCCTATACTGTCGTCACTATGCCTATACTGTCGTCACTGTGCCTATGCTGTCATCACTGTGCCTATACTGTCGTCACTGTGTCTATGCTGTCGTCACCGTGCCTATGCTGTCGTCACTGTGCCTATATTGTCGTCTCTGTGCCTATGCTGTCGTGACTGTGCCTATACTGCTGTCACTGTGCCTCTGCTGTCGTCACTGTGCTTATACTGTTGTCACTGTGCATATACTGTTGTCACTGTGCTTATGCTGTCGTCACTGTGCCTATTGTAACGTTTACCCTCATGGCGTGTGGTAGATCAGGCTTTGATCGTCCCACAGAGGTGACACGTCGTGTCGTGTACGTCGACTGCCAGACATGTTCCGTAGTGACCAACAACGACAAACAGAACAGCAACACGGATTTAGGCAGTAGGCCTACTTGGCTATGTACAATAGCCCATTTACTGTGCACCAGAAATCACAATACAATCTACGAAGTTCCAGTCTCATACATGATTGTTCAATGGTCTTACGCTATGTAGTTCGTGGTGCCGGTGGTCTTGAGCTTCTTGCCTCTTCTTTCCTCTCTGGTTGACTCGAGTCTATCGAGGACTCTGGCGTGAGTGTAGCGGCGAGTGACTCTATCGCTGAGTTACCCTGGCTGGGTGACTCTGACTGAGTGCTTGACAACGGGCATATGGTCTCCCTTATAAACCGTTAGCCCATCGTGGCTTAGCATAGAGGGCGCACGAAACGTGCACGTGATCACGTCGTAGCGGAAGCTCAAAGATGACTCGATGAAGCAATGATGACTCGATGAAGCTCCCCAAAGCTACCACGCGTGTTGAGGCTGAAGCTGCACCTCCACGTCAGCAATGATGACTACTGACGAGTCGAAGTTGCGTCACTGTGCCTACACTGTCGTAACTGTGCCTATACTGTCGTCACTGTGCATACACTGTCGTCACTGTGCCTACACTGTCGTCACTGTGACTATACTGTCGTCACTGGGCCTATACTGTCGTCACTGTGCCTGAGCTGTCGTCACTGTGCATATACTGTCGTCATTGTGCCTATGCTGTCGTCACTGTGCCTATTCTGTCGTCACTGTGCCTACACTGTCGTCACTGTGCCTATGCTGTCGTCACTATGCACAATATACAGACGATATATACAATATACAGACAGGTTGTTTGTGTGAACAACATTTACTTATTTCTGAAGTACATATTTCTGCAGACAGAAAACAAAGTTCATCCAAGACACACATGCACCAAACTGCACTACATTTATCAGACCAATCCAACTGGTACCATCAACTAGTAAAAATAGTTATTCCAACCAAAGTAATTGGTCATTCTTACTAATCCCATGAAACATAATAGAATAACCAATATATTGGTTAAACAGACAAATTTAAGTTGGTTAGTATTCAACCAATTGAGATTGGTTGAAAATGTAATCAAACTAGGTTGGTTGCTGTGACCAAGAGATTGGTTGGACACATGTCTACCATCCAGATTAATTGAATCAACCAATCTGTTTTTGGGGTGTAACAGCTCGGCGGGGAAACCAGACGATAACACATAACGTGTACATAACATTAAGAAAATGTAATGGCTGATAAAGCGATTGTTGAGTTTCCATCGGATGAACCACTACGCAGCAACGCAGAGGAAAACGGACGTCAGAACGTCTGACGCTCTACCCCTACCACGCATAATGTATGCGCGTTTCAAAGATGATCATATTGACACTTATATTCGTGGTAACTTACAAACGACATTAGAGACCGTAGTCTTAAAAATGGCTAACCCTGTTACTAGCGAAATGTTAAAGATTGTGACATTCCAGGAGCTTATTAAATTCGGGTTTAAAAGTTTTAAAACTTATAAGCAAGTTTTTTTACAGGTAAACATTTTTCATTTGATGTCCAGCCTAGCTAATGTGTCTAAATTAAAGATACTGATAATTTTAAAGTTGACGCAGAGAAATTTGATTTTTTAACAATGTAGACTAGGTGTGTGATGTAGTATAGTCAATGCATTATGTTTTACTGACTGCAATCTTTTATTTACGCAAGATTTATGATGAATCGTATATATATATATACTACATTAATAACAAACATCCGGGTCTTAGGTATTTGGGTCCGATATTTGGGGCCGTGTGATGAGCAGAAACTGACTTGTTTGGTTTAGTGTCTAGAGGCAAGAGCCTGCATCACTACAATACGTAGGACAACTAGAGAATACTACCTACTTTCTTAAATTGCAACTCTCTAGCTTCTCCCAACAAATTCCAAACTCATTAAATTAATTCAATTTAAACCTAAATTTATTAATGTTTAGCTAATCTTCCGATTCCCACTCAGTCCCGCGTTTACCCTCTTTCATTTGTCGGTATGGCTCTCGCTCCCCCTCTTTCTTTCGCGCCCGCGCGTTCTCTGTCCAATTTGCTGGTACATGTAATACATATAGCTGCATATATTCTTGACGGATGTGGGGAAAAGATTCGTCATATCAGACATGATCTGAATTCTGGATTATCAATGGGGTTCCCTTTCTTATCATGCTCGCACCGTCTCTGTTTCTCTCTCCTCTTTCTCTTCCGATCTCTCCTTCTGCATCACCCTCCCTCCAGCTCTCTCTCTCTCTCGTGCGCTCTTTCTGTGTGTGTGTGTGTGTGTGTGTGTGTGCACGCGCGCGTGTGTGTGTGCGTGTGTGCGTGCGTGTGCGTGTGGGGGGGGGGTGCTCTCTCTGCCGCAGAAGAGCAGATATTCATGCCTCCGAAAAACAGAATTAATTATCTCAAGAGAAAAATTAAATCTTTATTCTTTTCAACGAATACCTAGCCATTCCTCCTTAAGCCTATCATGATTATTGCTGACAAAATCAATGATGGTTACTTCTCTCCATAATTCAGAGCTCGTCACCATTCTCTACGTTCCCACGTCGTCATCTTCGCTGACTATAAACCTCATATTGTCACAGTTGGTCACAGACAGTTGGTCACACTAAAACTGGAGTGAAGTACTCATCTCATTACTACTACAGAATCTTGCTTATTTCCCTTTATTTCCTTTCCTTCCCTACCGACTGCAACTCAGCTTTCCTTGACTATCACTCTTCCTCAGTCTCTCTATCCCCGTGCTCCTCTACAGAGTCTCACCTTCTCCACCCTTCTTTCTTCCTACCCGTTTTACCAGCTCCCTTCCACCTTCAACTCTACAATCATCCTTCTTCCAAATCTCGTTCTAGCTCCTCTTCTACATCATTCCTCATTCTCCCTTAACTCTTCTGTCATCACTTTCTATTCCTCCTCTTCCTATATATTCCATTCGACTTCATCCTTTATTCTCCTCACTTTCGATCTTTCTCTCCTGCTTCCCTCGCTTCTCCGCCCTTAAAAAGTTGTCACATTTCTGTCTCTCCCTTTCATTCTTCCCACCATCTGTACTCCACCTCTCTGGCTTCTCCTCTTTCCTATAGCCATTGGAAATTTAGCTTTACTAGTTCTGACCAATTTTTTGGTGACGAGTTTTCCGTTCAACGAATTTTCCGGGTGAGCGATTTTCCGGTGACCACATTTGATCAAACTAGTACTACGCATGGATGTGCAGCGGGCGTGTTTTCTCTTGGTGTGCTACCGCCGGCATGTGTGGAGGAAATTAATGAGCTGTGATTAGGCGGCCCAGTCGATTTGGATTTGTACACAATATAGACAGTGCGTTACCTTTATAGTCGCACATATTCACTACAAATCACTGCGCTCTTATCAATCCATGAAATCATCCATCCATCCATTCATCATCTATCTATATATATTCATATATCCATGCATTCATCAATCGATCAATCGATTGATTGATCGACCCATTCATCCATCGACCCATCTGTCTATCCACCTTTTTTATTTATAAATCCATGCATTCATTCACCCATCCATCACTCCATCCATCCTTCCATCCATCCATTCATCCATACATCCGTCGTCCATTTATCTATCCATCCATCTATTCATCAATTTATCCATCCATCCATCCATCAATGCATCCTGTCATTCAACCATCGATATATTGGCTTATCAATGAACTAATGCATCCATCTATCTCTCCTCCTATCTATTTATCAGTAAATCCGCCCACCCATGCATCTATGTATCATCTATCCATCCATCCACGCATCCCTCCACCCATCTATTCATTCATCCATCCATTTGTTCGTTTATTTATCCATCCATCTGCCCTTCCATTTATTTATCCATCTGTTCGTCCATCCATCTCTCCACCTATTCCTCCATCAATTCATCCATCCATCCATTTATCCATCCATCCGTCCATCCATCTATCCATCCATCCATCCATCCATCCATCCATCCATCCATCCATCCATCCATCCATCCATCCATCCATCCATCCCATCCATCCATCCCATCCATCCATCCATCTATCCATCCATCCATCCATCCATCCACCATCATCCATCATCCATCCATGCCATCCATCCATCCATCCATTTATCCATCCATCACATCCATCCATCCATCCACATGCATCATCGCATCCATCCATCCATCCATCCATCCATCCATCCATCCACCATCCATCATCCATCCATCCATCCATCCATCATCCATCCATCCATGCCATCCATCCATCCATCCATCCATTCCATCCATCCGATCCGATCCCATCATCCATCCATCCATCCATCATCCATCCATCCATCTATACCATCCATCCATCCATCCATCCATCCATCCATCCATCTTTCCATCCATCCATCTTTCCATCCATCGATCTATCCATTCAATTATCCATTTCCCCGTCCCATCTATTTAGCATTTATACATCAATTCATTCTTTCATTCAACCATTGATACATTGGTTTATCAATGAGGTAATCCATCCATCTATCTCTCTTCCTCTCTATTCATTAGGAAATCCGTCCATCCATGTATCTATGTATTCATCTGTACACCCATCCATCCATAAATCTATCCATCCATCCATCTATCAAACCATCCACCCATTCTTCCACCCATCCATTCATTCATCCATCCATCTGTTCGTTCATTTATCCATCCATCCATATATTCATACATTTTTCATTCATACCATTCCTACAACGCATCATTCATCAATCGAATTCCATATCTGCTTCGCTTCATTTATCCATCCATCCATATATTCATACATTTTTCATTCATCCATCTACACACCCATCCATTCATCCATCAATCCATTCATCCATCCCTCAAGCCATCCATTCATCTAATCATGCAATCAGGCATGCATGCATCTGTTCATCCATATCAATCCATCCATTCGTCCATTCATTCATCAAACTGTAAATCAATTCATCCATCCTTTCATCCATCAATCCATCCATCCATCCATCCATCCATCCATCCATCCATCCATCCATCCATCCATCATCCATCCATCCACTCATCCATCGCTCCATCATCCATCCATCCATCCATCCATCCATCCATCCATCCATCCATCCATCCAGTCCTCCATCCATCCTGCCATCCTCCATGATCCATCCATCCATCCACTTCATCCATCCATCCATCCATCCATCCATCCATCCATCCATCCATCCATCCATCCATCCATCCATCCATCCATCCATCCATCCATCCATCCATCCATCCATCCATCCATCCATCCATCTATCAATCTATTCCTCCATCAATCCATCTATTCATCCATTCATCCATTCATCCATTCATCTATCCATCCATCCATTAATCCATCCATCTATCCATCCATCCATTAATCCATCCATCCATCCATCTATCCATCTATCCATTCATCCATCCGTCCGTCCGTCCATCCATCGATCCGTCCGTCCATCCATCCATCCATCCGTTCATCCGTCCATGCATCCATCCACCCATCTATCCATCCATCCATCCATCCATCCATCCATCTATCCATCCATCCATTCATCTATTCATCCATTCATTCATTCATCCATTCATCCATCTATCAATCAATCAATCCACCCATACTTCTATTCATCCATCAATCTATCCGTTTATCCATCTATCCAGCAATTAATTAATCCACCTATCAGCATATCAAACCATCCATACGTCAATTCCTCCATTAATCAAGCAATCCACCCATCCGCATATCAAACCATCGATACGTCTATCTATTCATCAATCAAGCAATCTACCCATCCGCCCATCAATCCATCTATACGTCTATCTATTCATCCGTTCATTTATGCATCCGTCCACCAACCCACCTAGCCATCCTTTTAGCCACCCATCAGTACATTGATTCATCAATGAATGAATCCATCCACCTACCCTTCCTTCCATCTATCTATTGATCTATGCATGCATTTGTCCAAGCATCAATCCATCCATCCATCAAACCATCCATCAGTCCATCTATCCATCTATCCTTCCGTTATTTATCCATCGATGCATCCTTAAACCTATCCATGTATCCATTCATCCATTCATATATTCGTCCATCCATTCACCCATCCACCCATTTATTCATTCATCCATCCATCCATACATCCATCCATATATCCATCCATCCATTCACCCATCCATCTATCTATACATCCATTCATCCATCCATCCATCCAGCTATCCAATCATCAGTCTATCAATCCTTCCATCCCTCCATGACGAATCTATCCATCGATTTATCCATTCATCTTTTCTTCAATCAATCAATCTACCCATGCTTCCCTTCATCCATCTATCTCTCCTTTTATTCATCCATCGATCCATCAAACAATACACCCATCCATTCATCCGTCCATCAATAATCATCCATTAATCTATCCATGTATCTGTATATTCTTCTCTTCATGCATCCGTCCACACAGCCATTTATTTATTACCTCCGCCAAGGGGTTGGCAGGAGGTTAGGCTTTCACCGGCGTGTGTTTGTTCGGCGTGTGTTTGTTGGTTTGCGGGTTTGTTTGTGTACAGCCTAACTGAAAAAGTTATGGACGGATTGTCATAAAATTTTCAGGATAGGTCAGAAATGGGGTAACTTAGAATTGATGATATTTTGGTGGTGATCCGGATCCAATTAATTATTTAATTAATTAAATTTTTGACAGTGAGAGAATTGAGCTGCCTTGGCGGAGGTCTGCGCTCTCAGGGTGCTCTAGTTCAATAACGTATTTAGCCATCTATCTATCCACTCACTCATACATTTAATCACTCCTCCATTCATACACCCATTCATTTATTCATGCAATTATCCATCACTATACCCATTCTCACAGCCACCGATACATTCATTTATCCATTCATCCACCAATCTATCTCCTCGTGGATTCATTTATCTATCTGTCCACTAATTCATCCATCTATCCATTAATCTATCCATTCACCTATCTATTCATACACCGATGAAACATCATAAAATAAATCAATTACAGGGAATCTGTCTAATCCATAATAAAATATTTCTCGCACGTTATAGCATTACTATCGACCTTTAGTTCTACGATTAGTTACTCTTCCATTATAAATTTAAGAAGAAATCTGACACGTTCTTTTCCTTCGTTACAGAATACACAAAAAGCATCGTTCATCAGCGCCCTGCTTAAATTCGAGGATAAATTTTGTCATCTCTCGTAGCTCGCTATTGTGATATATTAAAATAATTGCTCTGTATTGTATATATATACTATGCGTATCTTATCCTCCTTTCTCTTTATGAGCTCTTTACCAAAAGATATGGTTAGCATAAGCTAGATATTGGAATTACTTTCTTACGATAACTATCGGCTTCGTTGTAACGGAACGGAATAGTTTAAATGTCTTCTCCCTCCACTCCTCTTTTCCTCGCACTTTCTATCAACCCTTCGCCCCTCCGTTTTTCTCATCGCTTTCTCGTGCCCTCCCACGTGCTCCTCCTGTGTTCGCCACGATAGCGATGACCACTCTCCCACTCTCCCTCTATGTTTCGCTCTCTACATGCTGTCGCTATATATCTTATCTCCATGCCCGCAGGCAAGCTACACACAAAAGAATAAATATACGCATATGTATGTACAAATAAATAAATAAATAAATAGATGTTTATAAAAATATTTAAAAAAAATTAGTTACTTGATACGTATAAAATGTGTCAGCGTGTAGGTATGTATGCGCCTGTGATGTGTGTCTCTGTGTGTACGCGGTATGCTATCTTAGATGCGTGTATCGTTGCTCTTGCTTGTCACCGGCTCTATGACCTTGGAACGCAGCTGACGACTGTGAAATGGTGAGAACCAGCACAATTTACTCAGAATGCAAGGAGATTAATACGCAGAGCCGGATGAGCATCAGCGATTCGTGATCAATATTTCGACGTCGTTCAGCCGGCTTCTGTACGTAACTGCATCTGCACGCGTACGTCGCCGCGCAGGACGCCCGGCCCCTTTCTACAGCGCATTCTACACGCCAGACATCCACGCTCTGACACACATAGACAGACGCGGCCAGGACGACAATGAAGCTACATGCGGTGGCGACCAACACTCCGCTATGAGGGATTAGTCGTCAGCAAGCGCGTGAAAGATAGGCTATCAGATATGTTGTGCTAATGCTTAGCGCTGTGGGGGGGGTTTTCGTGCGATCAGCCATCAGCCGCTGCTGAGACGTCGCCGCCGCCATGTTGAAGAGGCTGCGATCAGATAAATCGCTTGGAGATTCCGAGGATACAGACAGCAAGAGAAAAACTAACCTACTACGACTAGGTAAGCACGCGAGAGCTCATTTTCATACACTTCTTTTCTGTCGTCGTTGCTCATTTACATTATATTCTTCGCATCGGTATATATATTGATTAAGTTAGTATTGATTTATTTCTTTTTAATACAGGCTATCATTGTATCTATTATATGAATGTTATCATTGTTTTATTATTATTATTATTATTATTATTATTATTATTACGAATGCTCTCGTTTTTATCGTTTGTTGTTATGGTTATTATTGTTGTTGTTGCTTTTATTGCTGTTGATATTGACGCTGTCATTTTTGTTGTTTTTGCTTTGTTGTGGCTGCTTTATGGGATGGTTATGGACGTGAAAAATAAGCGAAAAAAGAAAAAATGTAGGGAAAACACATAAAATAGTTGGATATTTGACACTCGTGCGGGTACAGTAACGGTACTCGGTGGAGGAGCAGGGCATTTTTAAATCCGTGCCTGCACTCCCTCAAGCTGCTGACGATCGATTACCGCATATGTAAAAATTTTTGAAACAAGCGCACAGAGCCACAGGCGCGTGTTCACATGATCATGGGAGAATGAAAGCGTACACACACACACACACGCACGCGCGCGCGCACGCACGCACGCGCACGCACGCCCGCACGCACACACACACACACACACACACACAAACACCCAAAGAAAGATAAAGATAGATCGATAGATCGATAGATAGATAGATAGATAGATAGATAGATAGATAAATAGATAGATAAATTGATAGATATATAGATAGATAGATAGATAGATAGATAGATCGATCGATAGATAGACATATATATATTATATATATATATATATATATTAATAGTGAGAGAGATCAAGAGAGATAGAGATATAGAAAGATAGAACGATAGAGAGAGATGGATAGACATAGAGAGATAGAGTTATAGAGAAATGGAGAGATAGGGAGATGGAGAGATGGAGAGACGAACAGATGTAGAGATAGAGAGATTGAGTAGTAGAGAGATAGAGCGATAGAGAAACCCTGAGATAAGGAGATAGTTGGATATATACATAGAGAGATAGAAGAATAGTGAGATAGAGAGAGAGAGAGACAGGGAGAGCGAGACAGCAACAATATAGACAAATAACTACATGCGCGCGTAGCAGGAGCGTTTTTATTAGCATTATAATGAGGATTATGACGTTTATAAAACACATCCGCGAGAAAGATCCGTTCGTTACGTGTCAGCTAACCTGTCGACTGCCTCGCAAGCCGCAAAATATATAGCCGTGGTACATTTTCACGAACTTGAAAGGGGCCGATAAACATACTCCTAGTGTAGGAACACATTGACGCTGTTCGTTGCATTATCGAACATTGATTTAGTTAAGAACCGCCAACTATGATGGGGTGTAGCGCCAACAACCCCGCGATTGATCTAGTATTATCTTACTATAATTTGGCGAATGTTGTATGTATGTTAATGAAAGGCTCCGTCAGTTTGGATCAAAATAGCGCCAAATTCACAGAAAAGATCGATGAATACACGGGACGGGTTCTAAACTATACTCAGTTGAAAACCGTAAAAAAGGCTTAAAAAAGACAAAAAAGAAAGACAAAAAAGGAAAGATTTGCCTGAAAATAGGGGGCGCTGTTTTGTTTTCGTTCTGTTTCTATTTCGTTTTGTTCTGTGTATCTGTGTCTGCGTGTCTGAGATTTTTGTAAGCCCAATAATGTAAGTAGAAATAACCATGTAATAATGAAGTTAAACATTCAGTAGCCACAAGTTCTCATCTCGCTTAACACTACGTGGCGAGAGGGTTACAACCCGACGCATTAGAATTTTGTTCGGCAGTAGGCCCTACGTGCGCTGCTATTTAACGTTAAATTATCAAACTTTTTATGATTCTTAATTACAGCTTCTCTGTACTTCCACGCCTCGATTTCTTATATGTGCGCTATCACTGAGCATGTACTTACGTGTCAGCGAGTAATTGTTTATAAATTGATAAGATAAAACTCAAAAAACGCCGCCATTTTCCATTCACGAACTTTCGCTACGTATTATGAGATATCTATGATATCTCATAATACGTAGCGAAAGTTCGTGAATTTTCGCGTACAAGAAGAGACATAAGAACATCCAGAATGGCGTTTTACAACGTTCAAATAGTATAGCTGTTCGAAATTCTCTTATTTTAACGTGTACTTCAAGGTAAATAGTAATTAAGAAGTGTAGCGATAGTTGCAACATGTAACAGATGAGGTCAAATGTGGTAATACATTGTTTTATTTAAGAAATTTTACGAAATTCGGAGTTTGTTTTCAAGCTACCACGGGGTATATAGTCAGGGGGCAGATTTCAAAAAGAGCTAAAATAAGGATGAGCCTAAACTTTTTGGGTAGAGGCTGGAGGCCTGGGAAACGGGTAAATATCATTTCTATGTACCTTTGGGGAGTTTCACTGGGTATGGTTTCCAGGCTGACTTTTGCGTATTGTGGCGGCCATCTTGAAATCCAAATGACACACCAGCGAAAATGGTTTTTCTGAAATATCTGGACTCCCAGACGTCGTAGAGACATAATGTTGGTGGCTATACCCGACATTTTCGCATAGTGGGAGAACCCAATTTATCACACTTAGAGGGAAACATAGGATAACGGCCATATTGTGATTTCAATATTCGCCGCCAGTGAAATTTGTTTATTTTGAATAACTAACACTCCAAGACGTCGTAGGAGACATATTTTGATGTCTAAACCCACATTTTCGATAATGGAGAACAGAATTATGACACTTAGAAAAGCGATAGGATGGGCGGCCATCTTGGATTTCAACATGGTGTATGTTACTGGTCTATACAACAGTCTACAGGCCAACATTAAAGAACATATATATAGCATACCAGAATTGTCAGAATATGTAGTTTTAAAAACAGTCACACCCTAGAACATTGTTGTATGGTTCATGCAGGCCATGTTGCATTTGCAGCGCACCGGTGCCAGCACTATATTGTTTTTGGTACATGTACAGTACGGGTACGGCAACAAGGTCCGTGCTCTTACTACGCCACATGTCTTTATTCAAGATTAGTATTGGCACGAAATGGATTCAGTGTCATGAGCCGTGGTCGCAATTGCCATCCTGATATACCAACGCGCAGTCAAATGCCGAAGGAATGCTCTGAGTACTATTTACACACTGGTTGCCAAATGAGCTCTGGAGTAGTTGAGCTCGATGCACAATGTAAGTATTAGGTTGCGTCGTTTCGGTGTGGCAAGAGTGAGGTGGCAGAGTAGTGTGGGGCGTGCGTGGTGCATTGAAACGGTCGTAGCAATGCGAAGTCTTCTGGTGGGATGACTACAATGGTTGTCGTTGTGGATCGAGTACAGTGAGCATGATGAGAAGTCGTGTGCCGACGTGGTGATGTAGTAGCAAGGGTTGTACGATCGTGAGGGCGTGTGATAGT
>NW_014577269.1:265867-269912 GCF_000485595.1 Priapulus caudatus | reverse complement strand
GCCTCCTTCTCCACCAGCTTCTCCCTGCCTCCTTCTCCACCACCTTCTCCCTTCTCCCCCTCCTTCTCCATAACGTAAGTAAACACTTTAAATAGTAAACAACGCCATCTCGCGACATACTGCCAAAGTATCTGTGAGATATTTGTGCAATAAAATTTATTTGAATTTGAATTTGAATTTGACAGACAGTATTCACTTGCGTACGTGTAAACGCGCCGACTCAAACCGGCCCGAGCCAAATTTGGCTCGAGCCAAATCTAGCCCATTTGGCTCTAGCCAAATCATGACCGTGTGAACGCGACTTAAGATTCATCGATAATTCTCCAAACCCCATAATGCCGCACGAGGTAATTATTAAGATCAATGTCTATTACGCTAGTATATGTACGTTTCAATGACTGTCGAATTTCTTTCTGCCAAATATGTTGTAGTTTGACCATCAATGTACATTGCCGGCTAGCTGACCCTGCTCGACGTTATAACCATGCATATAGCCCTTCAGGTCATCACAATACTGTTCACGTTTACAGTTGACATATTTGTCTACCTATATTTGCAAGGCACGTTTCGAAATTTATAGCACATTGTCGTTATTGTGTTTTGCAGTTTTTACGACACCATAGCAACAAGATCGTCTAACGAATAAAGATTAAAGAAAGTAAACGTGGTGCCCGTATTGATAAAAAACTGTGTTGTTAGTATTCTTTGGAAGTGGGTGGTTCGCTAGCAATTACAGAGCATATAAATCAACTGTGATTTATATGCTCTGGTTAGTGTCATGCTAGGGTCACATGTCACAAATACACAGTAATATAGACACAGTAGTACACAGTATTAGTAGTAGAGTATGTCACAACACATGTTGTTATAAACAAACACCTGAGCGTTTGTTACGCCGACGCCACCTGGTGTGAACTATAGGAGGCTTAGCATATATAAGGCACTGCCATGTGGCAGTAGGCCTCTTCTTACTTCGTGCGTGCTTAGACCTGTATCCCACCAGGTGCTCGATAATAAAGCATGGTGTTCTAACATAACTCTAAATACAGTACGTGTATCAGTATTGTAACATGGTGTCAGAAGTGGACATGTGTGTGCCTCAAGAATAGCTGAAAGGAAAGCTGTGTTAGTGCTACTCTGATTCAACAAGCTACAGCAAGGCAAACATGGAACAGCTCAAGCCTCCGGGACCAATACACTTTAATGCTAGAAATTTGGCTCAAGCTTGGAGGAAGTGGTGGGAGGAGTTTGAACTGTACATGGAGCTGGCATTAGATGGGAAGGATAAAAAGGTAAAGAAAAAAATGTTCTTTTACCTAATTGGAGAAAGAGGAAGGGAGATATACACGACTCTGCTCATCCCAGTAGCAGAAGAGTTGCGCACTGTACAGCACATGCACGACGCAGTTGCAAAGTACTGCATCCCCACGTCGAACGAGACGGTGGAGAGATACCGGTTCTTTACGAGGAATCAGGACCAAACGGAGAGCATTGAGGAATATTCAACGGCTTTAAGAGTGCTGGCGAATACCTGCAATTTCGGAGTGTTGGAAGACTCACTCTTAAGAGATAGAATTGTGGGAGGAGTGAGGATTCAAGGGACTCGTGAAAGCCTTCTGAAAGCTACGAATTTGACTCTCGACACGTGTCTGAAATTGTGTCGAGCGACTGAATTCTCGCAAGAAGCAATTAGAGAATTTGCACACACCTCCAGTCAGTCTGTCCATGCAGTAAAGCACAAAGAGGTGCGGGACAGGAGTTTCGGCGAGAAGCAGAAGAAAAGATGCAAGTTCTGTGGGAAAAGCCACATATACGAGCGAGAGAAGTGCCCAGCGTACGGCAAAAAGTGCAGAAAGTGTGATGGTGACAACCACTTTCAAAGCCAGTGCGACGCTCTGCGAAAGTCGGCTAAACCGAAGGCACAGTACAAGGGCAAGAGGAAGAACGTGTACTCACTTAACAGAGGCGACTCTGACAGTGATGACTACTGGACGGTAACGACAGTCGACCGGAGAGGTGAGAGAAAAGTGTTTGCTCGCATGTTTGTCAATGGTGCAGCTGTACATTTTCAACTCGACAGCGGGGCAACCTGCAACATAGTTCCAGCTGAAGTGCTCTCCCAACAACAACTCTTGAGCATTAACAGAACACAGCGGAGAGTGCTCACTACCTACGATGGGGGCACCATACAACCACTTGGTGAGTGTTGGGTGAAAATGATCAACCCCAAAAATGATGCAAGGTATAAAGTAGCCTGTGTTATGCTTCAAGAGAGCTGTGTCCCATTTCTTGATGCAGCAGATGCAGTTGCAGGAAATAAAACACGAGAACATTATGAAGGTGGAGACACGTGAGAGTTCGAAAGTTCCTCTCACGAAGGAGGTACTTATGGAGGAGTTCAAGGATGTGTTTGAAGGTACCGGAAGGTTGCGGGGTCCTTGCATCTTGAAATAGACACGTCAGTACCACCTGTAGTTCATCCGCCAAGACGTGTCCCGCTAGCACTGAAGGAAGCATTAAGAGTCGAGCTAGAAGACATGGTGAAGAAGAGCATTATTGCCAAGGTTACCACTCCCACCGACTGGGTCTCCAGTCTTGTGGTAGTAAAGAAGTCTAATGGTAAACTGCGCATCTGTTTAGACCCTAAAGACTTGAACAAAGCGCTGAAGCGCAGCCACTACTTACTTCCCACCATTGAAGATGTGCTCCCGAATATGAGTGGAGTGAAGGTCTTCAGTCTGTTCGATGCTAAGAATGGGTTTTGGCACGTTGCAATGGATGAGGACAGCTCATATCTCACCACGTTCAATACGCCGTTTGAAAGATATCGGAGGCTCCGGATGCCGTTCGGAATAAAACCGGCACCTGAGGAATATCAACGACGGCAGGACGAGGCACTGGAAGGCTTGCCAGGCGTGAGAAGCATCGCCGATGATGTGCTAGTGCAAGGTGTAGGAGACACTATGGAATAGGCTCTGGACAATCATGACTCCAATGTCCGTGCGTTCTTACAGCGGTGCAGGCAGAAGAACCTGAAGTTAAACATGAGAAAAATAAAGCTCAGGCAGACACAAGCAGCATATATTGGGCACCTACTCACTAGTCGCGACCTGATAGCAGACCCAGAAAAAGTGAGAGCAGTGGAACAGATGCCACCCCCTCGGGATGTACCAGCTGTCAGACGACTCCTTGTACCCAAACTAAGTGCTTTGGTGGAGCCAATGAGGGTGCTGACACAAAAAAGGACATTGAATTGCGTTGGGAGGAAAGGCAGGAACAAGCTGTTAGAGAGCTGAAAGTTGCCATTACGGAGCAGCCGGTGCTTCGGTACTTTGACCCAAGAAAAGAGGTGGTAGTGCAGTGTGATGCTTCAGAGAAAGGGTTAGGTGGAGCGCTTATGCAGAAGGGGCAACCCATC
Source organism: Priapulus caudatus (assembly GCF_000485595.1). Taxonomy (NCBI): domain Eukaryota; kingdom Metazoa; phylum Priapulida; class Priapulimorpha; order Priapulimorphida; family Priapulidae; genus Priapulus; species Priapulus caudatus. The sequence goes on along the minus strand of NW_014577269.1, from coordinate 266,494 downwards.
GCTTTTGCAAGCAGAGCCCTTACAGACACAGAAACTCGATACGCACAGATCGAGAAAGAGCTCCTTGCCTGTGTCTTTGGAGTTACCAAGTTCCACCAGTACGTATATGGAAGGCTATTTGTGGTACAGACCGACCATAAACCACTGGAGAACATTATGAAAAACCCGCTTCATGCGGCACCGAAACGGTTGCAAACCATGTTGGTAAATCTACAAGGCTATGACGTAGAGTTGAAATACCAACCTGGCCCTACCTTGTACCTGGCGGATACGTTGAGTAGAGCATACGTTCCAGGAGATCCTGAACTGGATAGCTTCGAGAAATACCGGAATAATGTCAATGTGCTGAGTTACCTGCCAATTTCAGAAAGTAAACTCGAACAGATCCGTGCTGCTACTGAACGCGACTTGAGTGTGCTTAAGTCTACTGTGTTCGAGGGTTGGCCCGAGAAGAAAGATGCTGTGCCGGGAGATATCAAGCACTATTTTAGTCTAAGAGACCAGTTGTCGGTGCACAACGGAATCATCTTGAAGGGTGACCGCGTGGTAATTCCTAACTCAATGAGAAGGGAAATGATGGACCAGATACACAGCTCACATGTTGGCATTGAAGGCTGTCTGAGGCGG
>NW_014577269.1:255227-263985 GCF_000485595.1 Priapulus caudatus | reverse complement strand
GCTACGAGAGTGCTGTATTGGCCAGCAATGAATTCGGAAATTCGCGATTTCATTGTTCATGTGGAAATCTGCAACTCGATGCCCAGAAGCAGCAGAAGGAGACGTTAGTGCCACATGATGTGCCTGGTAGGCCATGGGCTACGGTGGGAACATGCTGTGCTATATCGATGGGTTGAATTACCTCGTCACTGCGGATTACTACTCAAACTTTATTGAGGTAGATTATCTGGAGGATACCAGAGCAGAAACGGTTGTCACGAAGCTAAAGGCACAGTTTTCACGACACGGGATACCGGATTCTGTCGTGAGTGACAACGGCCCACAGTTTTCGTGTGATTGTTCGCGAACTTTAGCAGGAAGTGGGTTTTTGAGCATAACACCTCATCTCCTCGATATCCGCAGAGTAACGTAAAGTGGAAATGCGGTGAAGACGATCAAGAATCTAATTATGAAGTCGAAGATGGCAAAATCTGATCCTTACCTGGCTATTCTGGACTTCAGGAACACTCCAACCCAGGGAGTAGGATCGTCGCCAGCACAAAGAATCTTTGGTAGGCGTACAAAGACGTTGCTACCCACCACTGCAGCTCTACTCAATCCCCGAGGTCTACTGCATGACTGCGGGGAGAGGATCACCCTACTAAGCACAGAGGCAGCAGATTATTATAATAAGTCTGCAAAAGATCTAAGAGAGTTGTCGCAAGGTGATGTAGTACGGGTACAGCCTGCCCCAGGGGGAAAAAATGGGTTAAGGGTTGTGTTACCATACAAGGTGACGGTGTTGGCCGAGATTACGTGGTACAGACCAACACTGGGACTTATCGTAGGAACCGTGTCCATTTGAGGCGATCAGCAGAGAGAGCGGACAACTCTGCTCACCAGCAACTACAGAAGTCACGGCTACAGAAGCCGAGACAACTGAGAGTCCGGCTGTTCAACCGGTGCAGAGACGACTGGAGAGTCCTGTCTCAGCTGAGCGACCGACAGCTGAGCCAACTGAGCCACCGAACACTAGAGAAACAGGAGCAGCATTCGGCGGCCACCACCAATGACGTCCATCAGTCCAGCCAGAACCAGATCCGGGCGGACGTAAGAAACCAAACGTTATGGGGACGAGTAGATAGCAAAAAGCTACCACCTGTAAATATAATGGTGATGTGGTAGTGACATTAAAGAATAAGTAACGATGTATAGTGTAACGATTGTGAGCTATCTTTAGTATGAATTTGTAAAAGGGCTAATGTTGTTTATTTTATATAATTTGGTTGATAATGCCTTGAACCCATTCATCTATTTTCTCATATTATAACGTCTCTACTTTATTTGGCATCTATATCACTGTACATCGTACGTGTTATTTTATAAAGAGGAAGGATGTCACAACACATGTTGTTATAAACAAACACCTGAGCGTTTGTTACGCCGACGCCACCTGTGTGAACTATAGGAGGCTTAGCATATATAGGCCACTGCCATGGGGCAGTAGGCCTCTTCTTACTTGTGGTGCTTAACCTGTATCCACCGGTGCTCGATATAAAGCATGGTGTTCTAACATAACTCTAAATCAGTACGTGTATCAGTATTGTAACACTGGTAACACATGCATAACAGTCACTAAGCCGCGCGTAGCGCGGGTTCCAGCTAGTCTATGAATACATTACTGCTCTGGCTTCTGTTGTTGCTGCCGCCGCCGCCGCCGCTGCGTGCTACTAATACTATTATATTACTACTATTACTACTACTACTACTACTACTACTACTACTACTACTAACTACTACTACTACTACTACTACTACTCACTACTACTACTTCTACTACTACTACTATTACTAACTACTACTACTACTACTACTACTACTATACTACTACTACTAATACTAATACTACTATATACTACTACTACTAACTACTACTACTAATACTAGCTACTACTACTACTACTACTACTACTACTACCAGGAGTAAGATAATATAGGAGTCTATAGATCCTATATTATCTTACTCCTGCTACTACTACTATTACTACTACTATACTAACTACTACTACTACTACTACTACTACTACTACTATATACTACTACTACTACTACTACTACTACTCATTATTATTATTTATTATATACTACTACTACTACTACTAACTACTACTACTACTACTACTACTCTACTACTCTACTTACTACTACTACTACCGCTGAGAGGTGGTCTATGTCCCCCGAGGTACTGCCCGGAACGTACCCTGGGTACGGTTCGTATAGCGGAACGTACCCTGGTACTATCTAATATGCCGGCCCGTACCTCGCCTACTCCACTAACAAGTCTAGGGAGTCGCCTACGCCTACTCCCTAACCCTAACCCTAACCCTAACCATATCAGATAGTTACCAAGGGTACGTTCGTTACCGGACCGTACCCAGGGTACGTTCCGGCGTACCCTGGGGACATAGACAGCCTATGAGGACTACTACCACTGCACTACTACTAGCTACTATGGCTACTAATGCTGGCTACTGCTGCTACTGCTGCTATTCTGCACTACTGCTACTATTGTCACAAGGGCTTCTACTATTACTACTTATTACTATTATTACTATTATTACTATTAATTAATTCTACTATTACTACTTTTACAAAAAAAAGGATATCCTGTTACTAACATAAAATTTTCTGTCTCGGTATATTCATTTCTATATAAAACACTTGTACACACCTTCTAATCCATTGTTTTTTCTCTTTTCAAATTAAGGCTAATATAATACACGGAACTCGCTTAATCACGATTATTTTTTGTTTGGCCCGTCAGTTTCCGTACTAACGGGGTGCGACTGTAGTAATGAATTGTAGTTAATTGAATGAGGTGTTTAGGCTTTGCAGTAATTGTAATCTATTTGTGAACAATTTAACGTTACTAAAGTTCTTAATTATACATATAACCCTATATAAAACACTTTGTACACACCTTGTGATCCATAATTTTTTCTTTGTTAATTCGGTGCTAATATATGTTGAATGGTTAATGCGAAACCCGCTTAATACAATTATGTTCTTTGCGCCGTCAGTTTTCTACTAACGGAGTTCTGACTGTAGTAATGATTCTTGAAAAAATGTAGGCAAACGCTTCGCAGTAATCGTTTATATACTCCGCACGTGGTGTAGGGAACGTATTGTTTTCGCGCCGTTTGTGTGTGCGTGTGTGCGTGTGTGTGTGTGTGTGTGTCTGTGTGTCTGTGTGTGCGCAGCGTGCGCGCTGTGTGCCGTGTGCGTGTGTCTGTCTGTCTGCTTCGATATTTTTGGCAACCGTTAGAGGTAGAAACTTCAAACTTTGTCCAGAGGTGGACCTTAAGGGGGCGGTAAGAACCCCTATTGATTTTGAGAGGGGGCGGCGCCAGGGTATTTTGCTAGGGGGGCGAAACCAGGTGGCGTGTACTGGAGCACGCGCAGGGGGGGTCTGGGGCTGTCCCCCGATATTTTTTTTAAAATTAGACCCCCTCAGATGCGTTTTCTGCGCGAGTAGGGGGGGTCCGGATCTCCTGGACCCCCCTGTACACGCCCCAGATACCGTGTGCGCTTGCACTGACGGGTGGGGTCCAGGGGGTAGATTCATGATTCATCAAGCTGCGTACGCAAAATATTTTGCGTAAATCTTGTGTACGCAATCGACGTTGCTTAGTTGCGATTCATCAACACAGCTATTTAGTAATTTTCGTACGATTTCGCGTACGCCCAGCGAGGCCGTTTTAGGTGCGATTCATCAAGCTAAAATTTACGTAAACATTTGCGTAACTTTAGCACGAGCTGACCAGCGTGCCGTAAACCAACTCGCGAAATTTTTCGGCAGGTGTTTCGCAGCATACCGCAGCCATGCATTATTTTATTGAGAAAACATTATAAAATTACTACTCACTAAAAATAAATAAATTATTACTATACTACACAGACAGGCGGCGCCCTTTTGACGCTTTTTTCGTCATAGCTTGGCATTGTTTTTCGTTATAAGCGAGTTCGTAGTTAGCCGTGTACGTGCGCACGCCCGTACGCACTTGTACGTGCACACGCACGCCACTTGTACGTGCACACAAGCACGCATGTGTACGTACACAGCACGCACGCACGCCCGTGTACGTACGCAAGCACGACGTGTACGTGCACACGCCAGCACGTGTACGTGCACACACACACACGCACGCACGCACGTGTAGCGTGTCGCTGCTTTCATCGAGTGTTGAACACAATCATACAAACGAAAATGAGGACAACTAAATAGATAGATAGATAGATAGATAGATAGATAGATAGATAGATAGATAGATAGATAGATGGAAAAATATATAGGGTAATTGATAGATAGATATGCGCTGAGTGCGAGCGTGCAGGTGGGGGATTCCACAGCCAGCGCGTGTGCCCTGGCGAATCCACTGCAAGGTTACGTGACAGACTACTGTATCCCTTAGCCTGTGGTTGCGTGTTTGTAAGTCTACAGACAGCGCACCTAGCGGAATTGAACTGAATCGTGCATGTTTTCCAGGAAGATTTTCCGTTAGATTTTCTAAATATGTTTTTTTTTAACGGCGACGGCGGCGCGGTGATTGCTGCTGCTGCTGCTGCTCCTGCTGAAAATGCTACTGCTGCCGCTGCTGCTACTGTTCCTGATTTTACTACTGTGGCTTCAGTGAATACTACTATTACTGCTACTGTTACTGCTACTGCCTACTGCTACTGCGTGCGCACCCCCACACAAACACGGACGTACACACACACACACACACACACACACACACACACACACACACACACACACACACACACACCGACACCGACACCGACACCGATCTCTTATTATTGCGATCTATATAAAAAAAAAATTATATTCAATTTAATATTGTGCGCTGCTAGATCTACCTACAAGGCGCAACAGGGTAACAGGGTATACACTGGCTTATTTGAGTAATTCTATATAAACGGTCTAGTAACAATGGCGCCAGTCATCATTGCTTTCATCACACGCGATTCTAACAGAACAGTTCGCCCGTCCAGCATACTGCCATTCTAACAGCACATTTATATTATGAATCGTGTAATTGTTTTTGTGCAATGGAAATTTTGATGTATTGGCCTGTGGATAATATGCGTGGCGCGAAAAATTCCTTCAAACATTCGTATAACTCTCTCACACATTTCACGAACATGGTCGTAGGAACATTTACTAACTTCGATTATATTCGCGCGCCCACGAAAATCATGCAGCGGAGAAATGCGTGTCGCTGAAACGACAAACTGATGAGGGATGAATGCACTGATTAGGACAGAACCTTTCTAATACATTATCTCGATTCTCAACATCAGATCTTCTTGTGACCTTTTCGATAAAATCAAATACGCAGTAATGCCGCGTAGTGAAAGAAAACAGCCTGTCCATCGACGATCACGATGAGTTAGTAACGCACAGGAGCTGTGTAACATTACTCCAATAAGTGCTTGTTAGATGTTGAAATATCTCATTTGTGTTATATCAAACATGTCATCAATCGTATTATATTATCATGTTATTTCAAACTCGTTTAGGGGAAATCTAGCCACCAGAAGATTTAACAAGGTTTTGCTAAAGACATCACGTGCACGTAGCAGCTACACATGCGCGCGCGCGTGTGTGTGTGTGGGGGGATGTGTGTTGTGCGTACGAGCGTGCGTGTGTGCGTACGAGTGTGCGCGCTCGCCTGAGAGTGTCCGTATGTGTGTGACATCGGCATTAGGTACAGATCTTGGATTCGACAATATCTCTACTGGAAGCCAAGCATTGAAGCGATGAATTATGAATACCCCCCTAGGACACACACAGAGAACGATCGAGGGTGTGGGGCGACGGGGAACACTTCACATAGTGCGTCGATTATATAGGCGCAGTCGATGGTATAGAAAATTATATTCGGTTATCTCATAGCATTTAATAGTCCGTTTTCTCTCTGCTGTGTTCACCCGCTGCATGTTTATTGTTATGGGAAATTAAATTCCTAATGTAAGCACTGCTGCATGAAAGCTGGCAAGAGGATGAAGAGAGAGAGAAAAGAAGCGAGTAAGAGGAGGATCGAGAGAAAGAGTACGTGAGCATAGAGAAAGCGCGCGATAGCTAGTAAGGGCCAGAAGAGATGAGTGAAGGAAACAACAGAGAGAGAGCAAGACCGATAGAGAGAAACGGGGAAAGAGAGAGAGAGAAAGAGAGAGAGAGAGTGAGAGAGCAAGAGAGATAGAGAGATACGGAGAGAGAGAGAGAGAGAGAGAGAGAGAGAGATGGAACAAGTGTAAGCGAATGAGAGAAGGACAAAGAGAGCGTGTCAGAGAGTGAGAGCGCTTGAAAGCTGAGGTGAAAGTGAAAGAGAGTTGGAAAACGAGATGCTGAAATAGAGAAGAAGAGGAAGAAGAAGAAGAAGAAGAGAGAGAGAGAAAGAGAGAGAGAGAGAGAGAGAGAGAGAGAGAGCTGCCTGTACTAGGTTCCTTATATGACACATACCTCGGATTATTGTTTGGTTTATAGCCTTGGGAACATAGGAATTCAGCTTAGCTCGCACTGTACATTTCATGCATTGATTCCTCACTGTATACGAAATGCGGAAGCGTCTTTCTAGTACCGACTCTCATACACAGGCAGCTGATGCAATATATTAGTTACGCACTGTAATCCAATGGACATCGATGATCTCACCCTTGGACAAATTGATAGGTTTACTTTATGTATTCGTTATGGTATCAACGGCATGACGATGAGTCGGGGGAGAAAGCATTGCAAAAATATAAGCGCATATATTCAGAGTATTTGATCGTGGCAATAACACGACTCATCGGGATCATTCAAACTCTCCACTCTACGCGTTCACGCCCCCTTTATGTTATCTACTTATTTAAAACATCATGGGCGCGCGAAGGTACACACACACACATACGCACACACATACACACACACATGCTCTCTCCGATTTCTCTCGTGCTATTCCTTTTCATCTCCGCTCTTGCGCACACCTTCACTTTCTTCCTCCTCCCTCCCACTCATTCCATCTATACCCCTCTATATTTCTAGTCTTCTCGCACGCTGGTTTTTTCTTTACCAAATTGTTTCTACCCTCTCCCACTCCGCGCTTTGTATGTGCGTTATAAGGAAAATAATGCGCGCCGCTCCTTCAATGCCTCGGCATCGCAGCACTGGTGAGTATTGCTTAGCAACTGAGTAGAGTGAAACCACGATAGGAAGAGGTGAGGGACACAATCTGATTTTTCGCTCGCCTTTAAAAGTCGTTTGGCGAAGGCGATTAGCCATTGCGGTTGAAATACTGTACGTAGATGGCTTTCGAACCGTTTTGATGACTTTGTTAAGAGCACAGAGTCACACATGACAGGACATTCTGGCAATAGTATCCTGTACCGTACTGTGCGTTGTGCGTACATATCCAGATGAGAGACCGGATACCAGAGAAGCGTCGCCTGAGAGGTGTTGATCCTGCCCGCTAAGCGCGAATCTTGCGCGCAGTTCCGCGGCAAGGCGCACGCGATGGTGTTGGCCGAGATTACGTGGTACAGACCAACACTGGGACTTATCGTAAAAACCGTGTCCATTTGAGGCGATCAGCAGAGAGAGCGGACAACATCTGCTCACCAGCAACTACAGAAGTCACGGCTACAGAAAGCCAGAGACAACTAGAGAGTCCGGCTGTTCAACCGGTTCAGAGACGACTGGAGAGTCCTGTCTCAGCTGAGCGACCGACAGCTGAGCCTACTGAGCCACCGCTACACGTAGAGAAACAGGAGCAGTCATTCCGGCGGCCACCACCAATGACGTCCATCAGTCCAGCCAGAACCAGATCCGGGCGGACAGTTAAGAAACCAAAACGTTATGGGGACGAGTAGATAGCAAAGAAGCTACCACCTGTAAATATAATGGTGATGTGGTAGTGACATTAAAGAATAAGTAACGATGTGAGTTTAGTTGTAACGACGTTGTGGTAGCCCTAGATCTTTAGTATGAATTTGTAAAAGGGCTAATGTTGTTTATTTTATTATAATTTGGTTGATAATGCCTTGAAACCCATTCATCTATTTTTCTCAATTTATAACGTCTCTACTTTATTTGGCATCTATATCATCTGTACAACGTACGTGTTATTTTATAAAGAGGAAGGATGTCACAACACATGTTGTTATAAACAAACACCTGAGCGTTTGTTACGCCGACGCCACCTGGTGTGAACTATAGGAGGCTTAGCATATATACGGCACTGCCATGTGGCAGTAGGCCTCTTCTTACTTTGTGCGTGCTTAGACCTGTATCCTACCAGGTGCTCGATAATAAAGCATGGTGTTCTAACATATATCTAAATGCAGTACGTGTATCAGTATTGTAACACTGGTAACACATGCATAACAGTCACTAAGCCCGCGCGTAGCGCGGGTTCCAGCTAGTCTATGAATAATTACTGCTCTGGCTTCTGTTGTTGCTGCCGCCGCCGCCGCCGCTGCTGCTACTAATACTATTATATTACTACTATTACTACTACTACTACTACTACTACTACTACTACTACTACTACTACTACTACTACTACTACTACTACTACTACTACTACTGCGGTTTAGGTTTAGGGTTAGGGAGTAGGCGTAGGCGAGCTCCCGTAGACTTGTAGGTGCGAGATAGGCGAGGTGACGGGCCGGCATATTAGCATAGGACCAGGCGTACGTTCCGGTATGACCGAACCGTTTAACCCGCAGGGTACGT